>NC_092752.1:96469887-96773381 GCF_047496795.1 Chiloscyllium punctatum | reverse complement strand
ACCTTCCCTGCCAATATCACATTGCAGACTCACTACCTCCAGTTGATGACAGGTTGAATGACCATCTTGGTGTATGAGCTAATTGAGCTCCAAGCCACTCGCTCCCCTTCCACCAGATCTTTGATACAGATTATTTATCACTGATGACCCCGCAGTGGTCTCTGACGCACTCCATCAGTTACAGCCTGAAAATAAACATTTATCTCTACTCTCCATTTCCTGTTAGCGACAGCTTCCGTGTTCCTGTGTAGCGGCTCAGGTCGGTTAAATGACCTCCTCCTGGACTGTGTAGTGTACTGAACGAGCTGAATTACTTCATTCTATATTCCTGTGTAATTCCTTAGAGGGGCAGAATAGTTTCCTCCTGTCTCATTGTAACGATCCTGTCTGACTGAATGGAGTGGTCCCCAACCCTATTAGATTGAGGGAACAACACATGGGGTAGGGACAGCAGTATATCTCTGCAAGAGCATGGAGGAGTGGATTGAGGGAACAACACATGGGATCGGCAGAAGTTGTCCATTCGGCTGCACCATTCAGAATGTTCATGACTGATCCGAGTGTGTCTGACCATCCATTTCCTGTGTGTTCCCAATAAGCATTGACACTTCTGTCCAGTAAAGATGAGTCGAGCTCAGCCTTAATTATCTTCAATAACTGATTCTTCACTGCTCCCTGAGGATGAGAACACCACAGGTAGCACAACACTAAAGTGAAAGGGACGTCCTTATTTCATTGTGGGACTGTTATTTTAAAACTGTGCTAACTGAACATCAAATCAGCACCTCTTTTCAGACATAAGGACAGAATAATTTGACATAATTAGGAACGTAATCCATTCCGGATTCCAAACCTATCCGACATTCTCACTGACCCTTTCCAATCCAATATGTATCGCACCCAGCCTCTGCTGCTGTCTCAGGAAGAGAATGCCTGATAGCAAAAGACCGCAGGAGCATTAAGGAAATGAGCAGATTGAGGCCATTCAGCCTATCGAGTCGTAAATTCAGTTCAATGATTTCTTATATGTACCTCGACCTCATTCTTCTGCCTTCTCCCTAGAATCCCTGATCCTCTTACAAATCAAAAACATATCAATTTGTGTCTTAATGACAGTAGCGTCTGTGCCTCTGTGTCTCTGTATGTGAGTAAGTGTTTGTGCGTGTGTCTGTGTGTGTATCTGTGCCTCTGTTTGTGTGCATCTGCATGTGTATGTGCCTGTGTCTGTGCGTGTGTGTATGTATCCACGCGCTTGTTATCTGTGTGTTTGTGTGTCTACATTTGTCTATCTGTGTTTCAGCCTGTGTTTCTATATGTATTTATGTTCATTTGTATGTGACTGTATATGTATTAGTGTGTTTATACGTGAATGTATACCTATGTCCTTGTAAGCATTGTGTGTGCTCCTCTGTGTATTTCTGTGTCTGCGTCTCTGTGCAGTGAGGTATCTGTGTTTTTTTTTGGAAGTGAAAGGACCATTGTTGGAACTGCCAGTGGGTTTAAACTGAGAATTGTCTTTCACTGAACATTGCTCCGTAACTGGTCAGTAGGACGTTAATGTTTCAGACTCTCCACACGAGGTGAACTGGTCCTCTCCAGCTCTTTAAGAGTCCTTCCCACATGACGGGGTGAGGGGAGTGAGTGAACGGATATCGGACACTCCACTACCCGGCTTGGCCCTTTTAATCCTATTCCAGCCTGTTTCTCCTGGAATGGGCGAAAGGGGTGGAGGGAGAGTGGGAATGGGTGACCCTGCTGTTTGTGCTGGTGTTGGTGGGAAAAGTTGTGAGGGGTCTGGAATGAGGAGTCGACAGTTTTGAATCCGTATCGTGTTATTAGTTGCTGAATTCAATAGTGAGAGTGGTACTGCCTGAGCCTTATTTGGAGACAGAGCGTAAACCTTGTTCGAGGTTAGGTGCTATAACAAATATACAGTGAGTGTGAGGGAGCAGAGAGTATACAGTAACTCTTATCCTAACAGAGCGAGGAGGATATTGTAGCTTGTCCAGTGTTGTGGGACATTTCTTCAGATAATCTCAGCGTCAAGGTAAGCCTCCCTGAATGTCTTGTCCAGGTCTATCACTAATAATGACACAGATATGTCCCTCAGCTTCCACAGAATCAGGTTAGATAGAGTTTACGGATATCAAGGAGAAGCAAATATTGGTATTTTTATATATCAAAACCAAAACGGTAGTAGAAAATCCGAGCATTATATGTTCTGGAAATTAGATAGTCAAGTAGTGTGGATACCGCAGTCTTATTGGATGGTCTCAAGTTGTATCTAAACTACGTTAACTAAGTGTCTGCTGAAGCTGTGAAAAATTAGTTTTGAAAGTTGATATGAGGTGGGTTGAAGAGTATGTTGCGAAGCGAACTAGAGAACAGGTTATTTCGGATTTGATGTTGTGTGGTCAGAAGGTCGAATTATTAACCTTGGTCTGAAGCAGCCTTTAAGGAATCATGGCATTTAAAAGGGGCATTTTACAAGGTGTCTGCATACAATATAGAATGCTTGAATAGTTCAGTTAAACATCATTGAAGATTCGAGACTAGAGTTCAAGATATCTACAGTGAATTTGGAAAGTACAATATAACATTCAGTGGGAGACAAGCAGTGGTTGTTAGAGTCATAGAATCCGACAGCATGGAGACAGGCCCTTCAGCCCAAACTGGTCCATTCCGACCAAAATGCCCTTCCATGCTAAACCCATTTCCCTGCCATTGTCCCGTATCTTTCTAATCTTTTACTATCCATGTATTTGTTCAAATACTTTTGAATATTGTCAATGGATCTGCCTCAACCACTTCTCATTCCATATGCATAACAGCCGCTGAGTTAAAAAGTTGTTTCTCACATTCCTTTTTGTTGTGTCCGCTATGACCTTAAACTGATGCTCTCTAGTCTGTGATTGCCCAACCCTGGGAAAAAAAGACTGTGTGCATTCACTCTATCGATGGCTGACATGATCTTATAAACTACAATATGATCCTCATCATCCTCATACACACAAAAGTAAAAAGCCCTAGCTTGTCCAACCTCTTTCTATAACTGAGACCTTCGCAACATCCTTGTAATTTCTGTTCTGCATTCCTTCCAGTTTAATGACATCCTTCCTATAGCAAAGTGAACAAAACTGAACATAACTCTACAAATATGGCCTCACCAGCATCCTGCATAACTGCAATATAACGCCCTAATTTCGATTCTCAGTGATATAAACCAATTTAGGCCAGTGTGCCAAAAGCTTTCCTCACTGCCATATTTACCTCTGAATCAACTTTCAGAGAACCATGCATCTGAATTCCAAGGTCCCTCTGAGGCACTACACTCCTTAGGACCCAAGCATTCACCATGAAACTCCAAACTTGATTTGACTTTCTAAACTGCAAGATCGTCTCCTGATCAATATTAAAATCCATTTGTTATTTCTCAGCCCACTTCTCCAGCTGATCAAGATACTGCTGTAATTTTTGAAATTTCTGATAACCTTCCTCACTCTCCATGATGCCACCTGTTTTAGTGCCGTCTTCAAACTTACAAGTCATGCCGGTACATTCACATGTAAATCATAGATATATGTAATGTGTAGTGGTCCCAGCATCAACCCCTGACGCATTCCACTATTCACAGGCCTCCAGTCTGACCAGCATGCTTCCAGTATTAATCTCTGCTTCATACCATCAAGGCAATGTTGTACCTAATTTGCCAGTTCCCCCTCAATTCCATGCGATCTAACCTTCCAGAGCGGCGTACCATGTGGAACCTTATTGAAGGCCTTACTGGAATCCATCTAGACTAGATATACCACCCGTACCTCCTCAACCTTGCTGGTTACTTTATCAAAGAACTCCAACAAAATTGTGAGTCATGATCTTTCTTGCACAAACTCCCGTGCTGAATTTCATGAAGGGCTTTTGCCCAAAACATCGATTTTCCTGCTCCTTGGATGCTGCCTGACCTGCTCTGCTTTTCCAGCACCATTCTAATCTTACTCCGAACCATACCCTGTCTTTCCAAATGCATGCATATCCAATCTCTCCGAATCTTCTCAAGTAACCTACCCACTAGATTGTACAATTACTGGTCTTTTTTTTCCCAGGTTTATCTTTGCAGCATTTCTTGAACACGGGCTCAGCATTCGCTATGCTCCAGTTGTCCAAGACCTCACTCATGTGTCAGCGACGATAGAAAAGAGCCAAGCAGTGCTCCCGCATTTTCTTCTCTATCCTCCTATTCTCCTGCGCTGTTCCTGAATATAACTGGTCAGGACCAGGAGTTTTTAGAAATACTGCAAAGTCTGCAACATACATCTATTTATTTCAGGTACAAACACCAAAGAGTGAGCAAGTGACTCAATGATGGTTAACATCACAAATTAGAAAATATGTTAATCATAGGAAGTGACTTCAGGAGAATTCCAGTTATTGTGAAAGCCTGAGAATTCTCAGAAATTAACGATCCAAAAATGGAAGGCCATGAAACTGTAAAGGAAAACAAAAAGAGAACATACATGCTAACAAACAGGAACACAAACACTGCATCAATCTGCGATCTATATTTCAAAGGAAACAAAATAAAAGCAAGGTCAAACGTGGAAATGTGTAATTGGGAGAGGAGAGGTCTTTGTGGAGAGCAGGGAAATGGCCAAGAAGACAACCAGTTACTTTGCATCTGTCTTCATGGAGGAAGATTCAGAAAATCAACCAGTAATACCAAGTGATCATATCGGACTCCTGGAGCTAAAGACATAAAGTCAATTCATATCAATAACAAGGTAGTACTTGAACATGGAGCTGGATTGAGCATTGCTAAGTCTGATGAAACAGATGTACGTCATATCAAAATGTCGGAAATAAATTATCAATAGTAGTATTAATTGTACTGCCATGACTGTGTTTTATTTTTCACTTGATAACGAACCTGATGCCAGGTGTTCTGTCCGGTTTTATCCTTTCAGACCTCAGAGCAGTTTGATACAATAGTGTCTTACTTGGCCGATTCAGAGACCAGTGAAGAGTCTATCACATGTCTGTGTGTCTGGAGTCACTTATAGGCCAGACCAGTAAAGCGCGGGAGATTCACTTCCTGAAAGTACATTGGGGAAGGAGATTGATGTTTACAATTAACATTGGACACAAGATCACTATTACTGACACCAGATTTTAGGTCTCGATATTTTATTAATTATTTTTAACTTCCACAAGCTGCCAGAGCATTAGCCTGGTCTGGATTCGTTATCCAATGATATTTCCACAACAACACCATCTCCACAAGGGGACCTATTGGAAACCACACTGACCTGATTATTTCGGTGTTACTTGACAACTCTGTCAAAAAATTCCCACCAATTTGACTGTCGTGATGGGAGTTCGAGGTCGCAATTGGTCAGATTGTAATTATTCTCCTCTTCGGGGACTGGACATTGCTGAGTAATTTTCCACATTGGCAGGGAGATGTCAGAGTTGGAGCTGGAATGAAACAGCTTCCCCAGGGACACGGCTTGTTGTGCAGCACAAGTCTTCAGTCCCATTGCAGGAATGGGGTCAGGGCCCATTGCCTTTGTCGTATCTATTGTGTTCAGCTGTTTCTTCATGTCACGTGCAGCAAATAGAATTGGTTGAAAATTGGCATCTGTGATTCCGTGAGCATCATGATGAGTGTGAGTTGGATCATCCACTCAACACCTCTGGCTGAGGGTAGTGCAGACACCACATCTTTTTTCACTGATATACAGAGTTGTTCCGATATTTAGGATGAGGATATTTGTGGAGGCCTCTCCTCCAGTAAATTGTTTAATAGTCCACCAACATTTATGCTTGGATTTAGGAGGACGACAGAGCTTAGATCCGATCTTTTAGTCTTGGGATCATTTCCCCCTCTCCATCAGAAGTTAGTTCTGCTGTTTGGAATGTAACCAGTTACGTGTGGTCGCTTTAATGGGTTGTCATCAGCTACACGTGATTCCAATCTTGGCATCAGCCCTGTCTTCAGTGATCTAACCTGGTTTCTGATGCGGTAACACTTCCATTTTCATATTCTCATTCTGCTAAGAGCATCTTCCTTGTGTCTCGCCTCGAATTTGTTACTTTAACTCAATCCATTTAAGGTAATAAACTAAACCGTTTCTTTTCCACAATGTCAACGTCTGCATTTGCAGTGAACATGTTTCACTCTGTTTTTCTCCTTGAACATGATTAAAAGCTCTGTAGTGTCAGTGATGTCAGTCTTATGCAGTTTCAGATTCAAGGAACTTGTGCACCATGCGTTATTGTTCAGTTCCCAGTGTACGGCACTCCATGTTGGACAGGTTGTTTGAGCATCTTTGACATACTTCTTTGGAAATTGTCCAAAAACAGAAATTGCTGAAGAACTTACTGAAAATGTTGCAGTATATTCTGGAGTGAATGCAGAGCGAAACTTTCAGGTCCAGTGACCCTTTACAAAGCTCCCAGTTTCTCCAGCAAGTTTTGTATTTTTATTTCAAGTATCCAAAGTTATTTGTTTTCGTGAAAAAATATTCTGTGCCTATTCATTTCTGGAGAAACTCAGCAGGTCTGTCAGCATCTGCAGAGACAGAGTAAAAGCATTAGCACTTCAAGCCCAGTGTGACACTTCTTCAGAACTGAAAAGGTTTGGAAACTGATATATTTAAACCCTTGTCAGAGGTGGAGGATGGGTGACAGGGAAAAGTGGGTGTGGCAAAGTTAAACGGGCTTTTAGCACTGCTGAACGAGTGGATGATATAAAATGTGTGTAAATTAAGGTGTGAATGGGGAAAAGGGGTTCTCTCTATTGAGTGCAAGATAAAGAAGACACAACCTCACAAGGTCATAGGGAGTCCAGGAGGGTGAAGGTTTACTATGTGGCATTATATAGATCTGGCCATAAATACATTTTCACTGTTGAGATCATCGCCCCCTTTAGACAAAAGAATCCAGGTGCTTGACTTCCCATTGGCACTAGTAAGCATTTCATGCTGCCTTGGTATTGTAATATGGAGAAAAACAAATCACCATACGAAGTTTGGGCTGAGTATTGTTTACCTGTCATGTTCAATATTGTTTCAAATTTGCAGTGCTTATCTTTAAATGCTTTTTCTTGAAATTAGTATCAGCTAGAATGTGGGAGGTTGGGTGGTGAAATTGTAAAAGTTTCTAAAATCATGAGTGATATAGATATATTGAATAGCCAAGGTCTTTCCAACGGCATGGGGGAGTTCAGCCATAGAAGGCATACGTTTAAGGTGAAAGAGGAAAGATTTAAAAGGAACGAAGGGGCAACTTTTTTACACTGAGAGTGGTGTGGTTATGGAATAAGCTGTCAGAGGAAGAGGGGTAGATGCCAATAGAGCTACAACGTTTAAAACTCATTTGGACAAATATATGAATGGGAAACAGTTAGAGGCATATGGGCCAAATGTAATCAGATAGGACGAGCTTAATTTGGAAATCCTGGACTGCATGGACATTTAGAAAAGTTTCACGCACAGTCAGTGTGTGTTTGTGAAAGGAAACCAATAATTTGCCATGCAAAAATTTTGCAAAGTATTTCTGGAGATGCTTGAGAATGTAGCAAGCGAATTTGGTAAAGGGGATCTGGTAGACACCAGGCTTTCCAGAGATTTTCCATAAGGTTTGACAAAATAAAAGTTCTTACACAAGACAGAAGCTCGGAGGATGATGGATATTGTATTAACATGGGATGATGATTGGTGATCACATAGAAATCGAAGAGTCTGGATTAATGAATCTTCATGATAAAGGTGTATCTGATAGAGTACCACAGGTATGAGTCCGATGGTATCAGTTATCTACAATCTATACTGACAGCCTGAAGGAGGGATTTGAGTGCAACATATGTTCGAGTTTATGGATGACACTGAGAACTAAAAGACAGGCTGTTATTTAATGGAGAGGACTTCCAGAAAAGCAGCAGTACAAAGGGATTGGAGTCTCCCAGTGTATGAAATATAAAGTCAGCATGCTGATGGAGCAAGTAACTCGGTTGGTACATTAGGCGGTTTCCTGGGATGAAAGTGTTGAGTTATTGAGAATCTCTAAAATAGTGAGGCGATAATTCATTGGGGTTTAAATGAACGAGGAGTGATACTGCTGAAAATTACAAGACACAGAAGGGGTTGGAGAAGGTAGATGTTTCATTTCTTGGGTAAAGTGTTGAACTCGAGGACATAGATACCGAATATGGAACATCGATTTCAATCTGAGATGCAGAGTCATGGCTTCTCTCTGAAGGTAATGAATGTCTGGAATTCCCTAAATCGGAGAGGTGTGGAGGGATACAAGGAGTCGGCAAGAGAGTGGAGTTGAGGCCTGGGGAAGATCAGCCATGTTCCTATTAAATGACAGGGTTAGCTTGAGGGACCGATTGACCTACTCCTGTTCCTATTTATTCATTTCACATGTTATGCTTTTGGAAAGTAACGGGTTATTTTACTGGAAATCGTGTTGTACAATGTTGCATTCAGGGAGAGCAGAGGATTTGTTGTTTTAACCCTGGGTGGGGTATGTGGCTGTATTCCCAGCGTATTTGGGTTTGCAACATGACCCACATCTGGAGCAGAGGTTACAAAGAGGGGAAGACAGGAAACAGGGACTGGGGGATAGGGGTGGGGTCACTTTCTGATCTAGCCTGGATTTTCCAAGTACATTAACGAGGTATGAAGGTAAATTGGCCAATAATATAAAGAAGGATAGTAAAAGCTTTTTTTATGTATGTGCAAGGCAAAAAAAAATGGTTAGGACTAAAATTGGACCCTTGATGACAGAAACAGGGGAATATATTACGGGGAACAAAGAAATGGCAGAGGAATTAAATGGGTACTTCAGATCTGTGTTCACTGGGGAAGACAAAAGCAATCTCCGTGAGGTAACAGTGGCTGAAGGACCTGAACTTAATGGAATTAATATTTGCTAGGATTTGGTGTTGGAGAGACTGTTAGGTCTGAAGGTTGATAAGTCTCCGGGGCCTGATGGTCTGCTTCCCAGAGTACTGAAGAAGGTGGCTCGGGAAATCGTGGATGTGTTGGTGATTATTTTCCAGAGTTCGATAGATTCGGGGTCAGTTCCTGAGGATTATAGGGTGGCTTATGTTTTATCTACTTTTTAAGAAAGGTGGGAGAGAGAAAGCAGGACATTATAGACCAGTTAGTCTGACCTCAGTGGTGGGAAAGATGCTGGAGTCTATTATAAAGGATGACATTACGACACATCTGGATAGTAGTAACAGGATAGGTCAGAGTCAGCATGGAATAATGAAGGGGAAATCATGCTTGACTAATCTTCTTGAATTTTTTGAGGCTGTGACTCTGAAGATAGACGAGGGAGATACAGTAAATGTAGTGTACCTGGATTTTCAGAAAGCTTTTGATAAAGTCCCACACAGGAGGTTAGTGAGTAAAATTAGGGCGTATGGTATTGGGGGCAAAGTACTAGATTGGACTGAAAATTGGTTGGCTGATAGGAAACAAAGGGCAGTGATAAATGGCTCCATTTCGGAATGGCAGGCAGTGACCAGTGGGGTACCACAGGGATCCGTGCTGGGACCGCAGCTTTTTACAATATATGTTAATGACATAGAAGATGGTATCAGCAATAACATTAGCAAATTTGCTGATGATACAAAGCTGGGTAGCAGGATGAAATGTGATGAGTATATTAGGAGATTATAGGGTGACCTGGACAAGTTAGGTGAGTGGGTAGACGCACGCCGATGCAGTTTAATGTGGATAAATGTATGGTTATCCACTTTGGTGGCAAGAACAGAAAGGAAGTTTACTACCTCAATTGAATCCGTTTAGGTAATGGGGCAGTACAGAGAGATCTGGGTATTCTTGTACACCAGTCAATGAAGGCAAGCATGCAGGTACAGCAGGTAGTGAAGAAAGATAATTGCATGCTGCCCTTCATAACAAGAGGAATTGAGTATAGAAGCAAAGAGGTGCTTCTGCAGCTGTGCAGGTCCCTGGTGAGACCACACCTGGAGTACTGTGTGCAGTTCTGTTCTCCAAATTTGAGGAAAGACATCCTGGCTATTGAGGGAGTGCAGCGTAGTTTCACGAGGTCAATTACTGGAATGGCGGATTACCTTACACTGAAAGACTGAAGCGACTGGGCTTGTATACCCTTGAGTTTAGAAGACTGAGAGGGGATCTGATTGAGACATATAAGATTATGAAAGGATTGGACACTCTGGCAGCAGGAAACATGTTTCTGCTGATGGGTGAGTGCCGAACCAGAGGACACAGCTTAACAATACCGGGTAGACCATTTTGGACAGAGATGAGGAGAAACTTCTTCACCCGCAGAGTGGTGGCTGTGTGGAATGCTCTGCCCAAGAGGGGAGTGGAGGCCCAGTCTCTGGATTCATTTAAGAAAGAGTTGGATAGAGCTCTCAAAGATAGTGGAATCAAAGGTTATGGAGATAAGGCAGGAACAGGATACTGATTAGGAATGATCAGTCATGATCATGTTGAATGGTGGTGCAGGATCGAAAGGGCTGAATGGCCTACTCCTGCACCTATTGTCTATTGTCTATTGTCTATTTCCGAAACCACACCTAACCAGCTGATTGGCCTCGATCTGCCCATGTTTAGCATGTCTGAGGGCTGAATGGAACATCAGAATACAGGATTGAGGGACACCATTTGGCTATTCGGCCCTTTCACACTACTCCACCACTAAATAAGGTCATGGCTCATCTCATTGTGATCCCAGCTGCACGTTTCTTTCCATGCACCATTATCCCTGATTCACCTGTCCATGGAAAATCAGACAAAGCCAGCTTCGTTGTAATATAAAGGTCCAGCGACCCCAAACTTCTGGGAAAGAGAATTCCCATTTGACTGAAATTCCACATTGTGAATTTCTCCGAATTCCTGCTCTGACGGAGGTTGGATGGTGTCACTATTTCCTTTTCTCGTCCCATTCTTCCACTGCTGACACCAAATTTTAAATGTAACCAGGTTGGTGATATGGCCGATGATAAAGTTCTCAGACTGAGTTAGAATCAGTGACAGGAAAAAGTCAGGCAGATTTCTTTAGTTATCCACAAGTAACTCATAAAACTAACGGATGCGCATGGTGGAACTGTGGTTAGGACTGATACCTCCCATCACCAAGGAACTGCGTTCACTTCCAACCTCGGGCCACCCTCGATGTGGGTTTTAAGCATTCTCCCCATGTCTGTGTGGATTTCCTCCCAGTGTTCTAGTTTCCTCCCATAGTCCAAAGATATGCAGCTTAGAGCGGATTGGCCATGCTAAATTGCCCATAGTGCCCAGGGATGTGTAGGTTAGATAGGTTCGTAATGGGAAATACAGGGTTACATGGATAGATTAGGGGGGCAGGTCCGGGGCGGGGGGATACTGTTCCGAGGGTCAATGTAGACATGATGGATGGAATGTCCTGCTTCCACACTGTAGAGATTCTATAAAAGCAACAAGAAGTTTGGACGATACAAACACCCAGTGGGTATCTATCTGATCACTCTCCTCTAGGTTTTGTATGTTTCAATAAGATTGCCTCTCATTCCAAGAGTAACCTGTTAAAGCCTTCATAATATAAGCCTGTCATCCCTGGAATACATGTAGTGAAACATCTCCGAATGGCTTCCAATTTAATTATATCCTTTCTCAGGTAAGGAGACAAAACTAATCTCTCACACAGATGAAGTTAATTTTAGTTTTCTCAATGGTGAGAGTATTTGGAACTCTCTTCCCCGCAGAGCATTGGAGGCAGAGATATTGAATATGTCTGAGGCACAGACAGAACGTTCATAAATAATAACGGACTCAAGGTTTATAGGGGAATGGCAGGAATGTGCAGTGTTGGGGAAATGCTTACAGTGGTAGAAAAATCACACTGCTCCAGCACATCCAGGAATAAAATACAGACCAAAATGATAATACCGATAAAATGTTAAGGGGAAATCCAAGGTGGTGGCGATCCGGAAGGTCTGCTTTGTTGGGCTCTGCATCACAGCACGGGCAAAGTGGTTCCCTAACCCACTCCATCCCAGCCATTTATTTAAAATGCTTAGTTATCGAAAGATTTGAGAGGTGGCAGTTGTAGTAGCCTTAGTTTGAGTGGTTTTTAAGCTTTATGAGACTTTGTTTATTAATGATCAGTAATTCAAGTTCTTCGTCTCTCTAGTTCAAATGTTGCTAAAATGTGTTCTGGGTAGTGATGTGCTTAAATGGTCTACCTGGAACATTAAGGGGAGACATTGGCCGGAAAAGAGGAAAAATTTATTTTCTAGTCTTAAAAAGAGAGGGTGGATGGATGTTGTCCTACTGCAGGAGATGTACCTTGATGACAAGAAACATTTGACATTACAGCAGGTCGGGTTTGATCGGGTTTATTTCTCCTCTTTTAATACTACGAGTAGGGGAGAAGCCATAATGGATAAAAAGAATCTTCCATTTAACCTACTAGATTGTATTTCATACTCACGGGAGGCTCATATTCCCCAAAGCCTTGAACTATGGTAAGCAATACAGTATTTTTAATGTTTATTGACCCCCCGCCCCACCCCACCTCCGGCGCATCCTGGGAGATGCATTTTCCAAATTCAGTTATCTTGGATCGTGGCACATTATTGTAGAAGATTTCAACTGACTTGTGGACCCCACAGTGGACGGAATGTCCTAAGGTGCCCCAATACCCTCGTTATAATGTAAGCAATTAGTGAATTTGTGTGCAGAAAGAGAGCTGGTGGATGTGTGGAGGCAGATCCACATCACAAGTAGGGATTTTATTTTCTTTTTTAACCCGCAGAGATGCCACACAAGGGTTGATATCTTTCCCTTCCCAGCAACAATCTTAGATTCGGTGGCATCCTGCACAATTGGGAATATTACCATTTCTGACCATGAAGCAGTATACTTATTGATTAAGATTAAGGGCAATATAATAGATTCGAGACACTAGCGACTGTATCCCTTTATTCTTAAGACTAATTGGTTAATTGAGTATTTAGATTCGATTACTTCAAGTGTAGAAACAGGCCCTTCGGCCCAACAAGTCCACACCGAACCGCCGAAGAGCAACCCACTCAGACCCATTCACTGACATTTACCCCTTCACCTAACACTACGGGCAATTTAGCATGGCCAATTCACCTAACCTGCACATGTTGGTGCACCCGGAGAAAACCCACGCAGACACAGGAAGAATGTGTAAACTCCACACAGACTGTCACCTAAGGCAGGAATTGAACCCGGGTCTCTGGCGCTGTGAGGCAGCAGTGCTAACCACTGTGTCACTGTGCCACCCACAGATGAATTCAGATCTTTCTTAGCCATTAATTCAGATTCAACCAGTAACCCATCCATTCGGTGGGAAATTGCTAAGGCTTCTGCCGAGGGAATAATTAATCCTTAGGATGAAGCAGAAGGGGGAGCAGGAACGCTGGTTTGAGGCACAGCTGAGGGCAGCCGAGTAGGCATACTGTGATAGACCCTCAGTGGCTAAGCTGCAGAGGATCACAATGCTTCGGTCTACAGTGAATTCCACGCTCACACAGACAGCCAAGAAGGAACTTATTTTTGCAAATTTAAGGCAGTTTGAACATAGTGAGAAACCAGGCAGGTATTTATTCTATCTTGCCTGGAAAACAACAGCTCCTCTTACGTCATTACCTCAATTAGGGACGGTACTGGGATCCTTACCTTCAATTCCAAAAAGATTAATGCCTCCTGTCCGAGATTTTTCACCGAATTATTTCAGACAGAACATTTTGAGGATAGATGGATTAAGATGGAGTCATTTTTCAAGAACCTGGGTCTTCCAGGAGTAACCCCTGAATAGGTGTTGTGCCTTAATGCACCATTGCCAGCGCAGTAGGGTGTGAAGCAGCTTCAGAATGTAACGGTGCACGTTCCTGACGGATTTCCCAGTGAATTTTATAAATACTTTATAAACATATGTTCAGGGCTGATGCTTAATATGTTCCATCACTCATACAGTCCCTCCATCCATCCTTAATCGAGGCTCATATCTCTCTGATGCTGAAGAAAGGAAGACCCTGGAAGATTGTGCTTCTTACACGCCAATCTCACTTTTAAATGTTGGTTTCAAAATCCTGTCTGAGATCTGTGCATTCAGGCTGGAAACTTTGCTGCCTTCTGTTGCCAAAGAGGACCAAACAGGCTTTATAAAGGGCCGCAGATCTTACTACAATGTTAAGAATTTACTCACAATGATCCAAGAGTGTCAACAACAATCTGTCCAGGGATTATTGATCACTTTGGATGAGAGAAGGCATTTGATTGGGTTGAGTGGCCGGATCTCTTCTGTACATTAGAACGGTTTGGTCTATGCAAAGTTTTTATCAAGTGGGTGAGGGTCCTTTACCTTGATCCTCTGGCTGCGGTTCTCACTAATGGTGTGCCAACCAGTAATGTTAATATTTCTCCAGGCAGCCGACAAGGTTGACACTTTTCACCATTGTTGTTTACATTGGCCATTGAGCCACTAGCGGAGGCCATCCGTAGGGATGTCAACATATCTGCACAAGAATTGGTATAGAAGTCACGAAAGATTACAATGTATGCAGATGAGGGTCATATGCTTTTGTCAAATCCCGCAATTTCTGCCGTTCATGTGATGCAATGCATTAATTCGCTTGTTGCCTTTCCGGACGATAAGAATAATTTTACAAAGTTGGAGGCCAAGCCTATGGGAGATCTTAGGGAAATACATGATACTGAGGGCAAATCCTGGTTTCATTTTAAATGGTGATTTCCCTATTTCAGTATATTCATTATATATGTCTTTGATCATTTATTTAACGTGAACTATGTCCATTTGTTTGACAAAATTAAACAAGACGTTCAAAGATGGGAGGTATTTCCAATATCCTGGCTCGGTCGGATAACTGTTATTAAAATGAATGTCCTTCCTCATTTCCTACACCTCGTTCGAATGCTTTCTTTGATGTTTCCTGACAGTTATTTCGGAAATATAATGGCTGATTTAGCTCTTTTATTTGGCACCATAAGCGATTCTTTTTCAAGCTTACAAAATTGCAACTGCCCCACAGATTGTGGGGAGTAGATCTCCCCGATTTAAAACAATCAATTAAGTTTTTTTTTCACATTATGTTAGTGCCTGGGCCTCTGAGGTCTGGGCATCAATACGGCTAGACATAGAGCTCTCTAGGGCAAAGTGAACCCTTATTAGTCTGTTGTTCTTAGATAAAAATGACAACATTTATGGAATATTGACATAAACTAATAATTATTAAATCTTGAAGGACAAGGCGTCAGATCGAGGGCAATGCAGCCATTACCATGTTTCTTACCCCTATAATTGGTATATCAGGTTGTCAACCGGGGATAATGGATTCCAGGTTTAAACTGTGGGCAGCGAGGGGTGTACCTTGCTTGGGTGATATGGAATTAGTACAATCCCTACAGTGTGGAAACAGGTCCTTGGTCCCAGCAAGTCCACTTAGACCCTCTGAAGAGTAACCCACCCAGAACCATTCCCCTACAATCCTATATTTACCCCTGACTAATGCCCCAACTTACAGATCCTGGAACATTATGAGCGATTGACCAATAGCCAAGTCATCTAACCTGCATATATTTGTGACTGTGGGAGGAAACCTACACAGACACCATTGAGAATATACTAGCGCCTCACAGCCAGTCACCCAAGGCTGGAACCAAACCCATGACCCTGGTGTTGTGAGTCAGTAGTGCAAACCACCGAGGTACGACATATTACTTGTTGGAGAAACAATGATATCATTTGATCAAGTAACTCGTAAGTATGGACGACCTAGTAGAGACTTCTTCTGTTTGTTTTCCAGATTAGAGATTTGATTAAAAAACACAATTTTAACAGACACTTATAGATCCGATACAGAGAAGCAGGTGATTATTGTAAAGAATGCACTCTCTGCCAGTTCTCTGTATCATTTGTTGGAGAGTGTCCCCTCAGAGAAGACTCTGCAGCTTTGTGATGTCTGTGCGACAGTGTTGGGGGTTTAGATCTTTTTGGAGACATGGGAGGATATTTGAGAAAATGCTCGAAGGAGTTTGATCTCAAATAAGACCCATTCCATGCAGTTGAAAAATGTTCGGAGGTTCGATCTGAACCCAGTTTTTCTTTCAAATTTCAATGTAGGATTATCTTCAGCATGTCCTCAATACAGAATGACTACAGGCACTCTTAATCATCGCATGTGGTCCTGCTGCAGACTTTGTATATATTGGAGCACTGTTTTCGGTGTGGTAGAGTGGGTCATGGGGACCGAATTGGAGATGGACCCGGTTTCTCTTTTCCTGGGCCTGCCCAGAGTATCTTACGCAGATGCAAATGGGAAAAAAATATATCCTTACTGTGCAAGGAAAAATATTCTGTTGTGTTGGATGTCTGAAAACTGCCCATGTCTGTTGAGTCTTTCCTCTCTGTGTGAAATAGTTGCCCCGTAGTTCTCAATTACATCTTTCCCTTCTCACCCTAAACCTATACCCTCTCGTTCTTGACTCGCCGACAACAGAGAAGCGACTTTACCTAATTACCTTGTACATGCCCCTCATAATTTTGTAAACCTCTATAATGTAAGCCCTAAGCCTCTGACGCTCCAGGGAAAACAGTTCCAGTCTGTTCAGCTTCTCTTTATAGCTCAAATTCTCCAACCCTGGCGACATTCTTGAAATATTTTCTGAACCATTTCACGTTTCACATCTTTCCGATAGGAAGGAGACCAGAATTGCATGCAATATTCCAAGAGTGACCTAACCAATGTCCTGTACAGCCGCAACATGACATCCTAACTCCTGTACTCGGTACTCTGACCAATAAAGGAAAGCATACCAAACGCCTTATTCACTATCCTATCTACCTGCGACTCCACTTTTCAGGAGCTTTGAACCTGCACTCCAAGTTCTCTTTGTTCAGCAACACTCCCTGCGACCTTACTATTAAGTGTATAAGTCCTGCTAAGATTTTCTTTCTCAAAATGCAGCACCTCACATTTATCTGAATTAAACTCCATCTGACACTTCTCAGCCCATTGGCCGTTTGGTAAATCTGAGGTGACCCTCTTTGCTCTCTACTACTCCTCCAATTTTGGTGTCATCTGCAAACTTACTAACTGTACCTCTTATGCTCGCAATTATGTCAATGACAAAAAGAAGTGAATCCAGCACCGATCCTTGTGGCGCTGCACTGGTCACAAGCCTCCAGTCGGAAAAACAACCCTCCACCACCACCCTCTTTCTTCTACCTTTGAGCCATTTCTGTATCCAAATGGCTAGTGCTCCCTGTATTCCATGAGATCACATCTACCACTCTGCCCTCATCAATCCTCTTTGTTACTTCCTCAAAAAACTCAATCAAGTTTGTGAGACATGATTTCACAAGCACAAAGCCATGTTCACTATCCATAATCAGTCCTTGCCTTTCCAAATACATGAACATCCTGTCGCTTAGGATTCGCTCCAGCAACTTACCCACCACCAACGTCAGGATCACTGGTCTATTGTTCCTTGGCTTGTCCTTAACACCCTTCTTAAACAGTGCCACCACGTTTGCCAACCTCCAGTCTTCTGGCACCTCAACTGTGACGATCCATATTACAAATATCTCAGCAAAAGGCCCAGCAATCGCTTCTCTGGCTTCCCACAGAGTTATAGGGTACACCTGATCAGGTCCTGTGCATTTATCCCCTTTACCCGTTTCAAGACATCCAGCATTTCCTCCTCTGTTATATGGACATTTTGCAAGGTGTCACCATCTATTTCCCTACATTTTATATCTTCCATATCCTTTTCCACAGTGAATACTGATGCACAATACTCCTTCAGTATCTCCCCCATACTTCCTGTGCTAGGAAAGATATTTTGTTGTGTTGGATGTCTGAAAACCCCCCGGGTCTGTTGGGTGGTTGTAAGGTCGTCATGGAGAATATCCCGTTGGACATTCTCACCAGTATGGTGCACCGAAAAGCAGAGATTTATATAAGATATGGCAACCCTTTTTTGGATTACCGCGATACAGGTTTTTTTGTCACTCTAAAAAGGGCTTGTATATAGTCATGACGATATTGTCTAATGAATCACATATGAAGAATTATGAACGTATGAATGTGTATCAGTTAATGCTCTCGAAGAACGAGAGCTATCACTTTGTTATGCTGAGCCGTATTATTTATTTATTATTTATCCTTTTTGTGTTTCTTCTGTCCGTTTAGCGACTTTAACTTATTTTGTATATACATGCACATGGGTGTAATTTTGTTCAGTTATTTGAATTGTTTTGTTAATTGTTTAATATAATAATAAAACTATATTTTTCTATAAAAAATTTTGTTAAAAAATTAAAATGCTAACATTGATAGATTAGAGTCCCAACTAATTCTCATTAGACAGTCCACTCATGGTGGTTTAGGTTGAACGTCCCCACACGGGTGATGGGGTGAGGTTGAGAGAGCATTCCCTTCATGATAACCTCAGTCAGTGTGGGGAATTGAACCTGCGCTGGTGTTCTCCCTCTGCATCACAAACCAACCATCCAGCCGAATGAGTGGGAGACTGTGCAACTGTTACACACAGAATCAGTCACAGACAAAGGGCAAGAGAAACATTCATGACAAGGTAAAAGGTATATTTGAGATAACGGTCATGATAACTGGCTGATGGAATTTAACGTGAGCAAGTGCGAGGTCTTGCACTTTGGCAAAAAGAATAAAAGCATGGACTACTTTCTAAATGGTGAGAAAATTAATAAAGCCAAAACACAAAGGGATCTGGGAGTGCTAGTCGAGGATTCTCTAAAGGTAAACATGCAGGTTGAGTCTGTGATTAAGAAAGCGAATGCAATGTTGTCTCTTATCTCAAGAGGGTTAGAATATAAAAGCAGAGATGTACTAATAAGACTTTATAAAGCTCTGGTTAGGCCCCATTTGGAGTACTGTGTCCAGTTTTGGTCCCCACACCTCAGGAAGGACATACTGGCACTGGAACGTGTCCAGCGGAGATTCACACGGATGATCCCTGGAATGACAGGTCTAGCATCTGAGGAACGGCTGAGGATACTGGGATTGTATTCGTTGGAGTTTAGAAGATTAAGGGGAGATCTAATAGAGACGTACAAAATAATACATGGCTTTGAAAAGGTGGATGCTAGAAAATTGTTTCTGTTAGGCGAGGAGACTAGGACCCGTGGACACAGCCTTAGAATTAGAGGGGGTCATTTCAGAACGGAAATGCGGAGACATTTCTTCAGCCAGAGAGTGGTGGGCCTGTGGAATTCATTGCCACGGAGTGCAGTGGAAGCCGGGACGCTAAATGTCTTCAAGGCCGAGATTGATAGGTTCTTGTTGTCTAGAGGAATTAAGGGCTACGGGGAGAGTGCTGGCAAGTGGAGCTGAAATGCGCATCAGCCATGACTGAATGGCGGAGTGGACTCGATGGGCCGAATGGCCTTACTTCCACTCCTATGTCTTATGGTCTTATAACGGCTGAGGATAAAAACGTTCTCTGCTAGAAATTGTATTTTATATTGAGACAAGTGTTTGGGAGCTGTCTTTGGCTGATTACAATAAGGTGAGACAAGTGAAAGAACCAGAATGACTACCCCTCTGTCAAACTCAATGACAATATCACTGAGACAGTTTTTGTTTTGTTAGATTCAGCCCAGTGAGGCGAAGACTCTGCTGACCTCACTCCCAGCAACGAAGTTGCAGAACAAATGCTCATCCAAAACTCTCCATCGCCTGAAGTCACAGTAATATCCCTTTCACTCATAATTCTTCATAATACTGACCCGTGTTGCATGATACTATCGAAATGTCTTCATTTTAGCGTTCTGAAACCTGTGAACATATCCTTCCATGACATATTTTATCAGTCTCCGCCCCCCCCCACCCTCCGTCTCCAAACCAAAACACCCTCATTTACAGTCATACTGCACAAGACTCCCAGTATGACTGGACATTTCGCCCAGCTGGTCCATGCCAACCAAAACGTCCATCCAGACTCACCCCATTTCCCTGCCCTTGCTCTAAATCCCTCTAATCCTTTCCTATATGCGTATTCGTCCAAATGCCTTTTCAATGTTGCTATTGTACTCACCTCAATCACTTCCACTGACAGCTCAGTCCATATGCTTATCACACTCTATGTAAAAAAGTAGCCTCTCAGGTTCCTTTTTACGTATATTTTCCTTTCCAAACATTAACGGATGTCCTCTAGTTTTCGATTCCTCAACCTTCGGAAAAAATTTCAAGCATTCACCCCATGCACGCATTTCATGATTTTATAAGAGTTACACTTCTATAACAACCCCCTCGGTTTCCAACGCTGTAAAGAAATAAGTTCTAACATGTCCAACCTTTGCCTATAACTTAGAGCCTTTAGCCCAGGAAACATCTTTGTAAATTTCGTCTGAACACTTTCTCGTTCAATAATATCCTTTCTAGAGCAAGGTGAACAAAACTGAACCCAATACTCCAACTGCAGCCTTACCAACATCCTGTACAACTGCAACATAACGTCCCAACCTCTATACTCAATGTGCTGATGAAGGCCAGTGTGCCAACTGCCTTCTTCACTGTCCTGTGTATCTGTGATTCAAATTTCAGACAACAGTGCACCTGATCTCCAACGTTCTTTTGTTCTACTAGACGTCTTAAGGCACTATCATTCATCATTAAACTCCGCCTCGGATTTGACTTTCCAAAATGCAAGACCTCACACTTATCTATATTAAACGCCATTTGCTATTTCTCAGCTCACTTCCTCTACTGACCAGGGTACTGATGCAATTTCTGATAATGTTCCTCATTGTAAATGATGCCTCCGAATTTAGTGTCATCTGCAAACTTACTAACCTTGCATTGTGCACTCTGGTACAAATCATAGATAACAAACAGTAATAGGCCCAGGAACGACCAATGAGGCAGTCCACTGGTCACAGGTCTCCAGTCCGACAAGCATAACTCCACCATAGCCATTTGCTTCATAACGTCAAGACAATTGTGTCGCCAATTTGTCAGTTTACATTGGAGTCCATGCGATCTAGCCTTCCAGAGCGGCCTACCATGTGGAACCTGATGAAAGGCCGTACTGAAATCCATATAGACTATGTCCACCGCCATGCCCTCTTCAACCTTCCCGGTCACTTCCTCAAAAACTCTAACAAAATTTGTAAGGCATGATCTGCCACGCACAAAGCTATGATGACTGCTCCAAGTCAAAATCTATCTTTCCAAACGCATGCATATCTTATATCTCCGAACCTTCTCAAGTGGTTTTCGAAACAGATGTGAAGCTTACTGGTCTATATTTACCAGGATTTTCTTTGCAGCCCTTCTTGAATAAGGGCACATTTGTTACCGCCCAGTCTTCTGGGTCCTTAGCCCCTGAACACTCTTCTATCTCCTCTTGCAGTGCTTTTGGATATATCTCTCAGGACCAAGAGATTTAACTGACTTTATGCATTCTAATATGTCCATCAGCACCTCTACTGTGATTTGGACTGTACCAAGATATCACAACTAACCTCACAAAGGTCACAGGCCTTCATGTCTTTCTTCATGGTAAACACAGAATGGAAATTGAGGACTTCACCCATCTCTTGACGTTTTACAAATGCGATCCAATATTGGTTTTTAAGACGTCCTATTCTCTCTCGGATTTTTCTTTTTCTTTCCTGTACTGAATTTGGATTAACACTATTCTGCTCAGCCAAGGCTATCTCATACCCCCTTTTCGCCTTGCTGATTTCCTTCTTCAGCAAACTCCTGTATCCCCTGTGTACCTCCATGGATTCCCTTTGTCCCGGCTGCCTGCACCTGAGCCACGCCTACTTTTTTTCTGCTCAGCGCCGCAATATCTCTTGTCATCCAGGGTTCTCTCTTCCAGCACCACTTCCCCTTCAACGTCACAGGAACATGTAGACCTTGAACTCGAGCTACCTCACTTTTGAAGCCCACCAAATTCCCAGGGATCCTTTTACATCGAAACAAACTACTCCCATCAACCCCTGCTATCCTCTGTCTAATTCCAACAAAATATGTCTTGCCCCAATTTAGAACTTGAAACTGTGGACTAATTTTGTCCCTACCATAACTATCTTAAAATTAATACAGCTCTAGTCCCTTCCCGAGTAGGACCCTCTGCACGCTGCTTGTGGAAGCTTTCCTGAACAGACTTAACAAATTATGTTCCATCTAAATTCTTAACCATCTGGAAGTCCCAGTCTATGTTAGGAAAATTAAAATCACCTATTATGACAACCCTATTGCTCCTGCAAGTCTCGCCAGTCTCCCTGCATATTTGTTCCTCTAATTCCCATTGATTATTTGGAGGCTTATAGTACAACCACTATAACATCACCACCCCCCTCTTACTACTTTTCACCGTTCACAAAACCTCATTGGATATTATCTCAGTTATTTCAACTTTAAATACTAGAATGATATGCGCCTTAATCAGAACTATTGGTATTTAAATTATTTCCATTTACATCACTTCTTCGCAGTGATTTTCACATTCACAGCACCCGTTGTCAAGGTACAGTGGAGATATGGAGCTGTAAATGGATGGGAACTGCACATGCTGTCACTTTCAGCATTGGTTACATGTTTCCCCACACTGGGAAGCGATCTAATACAGTGTTACTGAACAATGCAATAGCCTGGGTTTATATATGAATGAACCAGTGCGGACTGCACAGCTCCACACGCTGTACATTTAGCCCAGCATTGGTGTGGGCTGCACAGAGTTGTATTCTGGATATTGCTGTTTGCATTCAGCTATACGCTCGTCGGATCTACACCGTGCTCCATCCTGAACGTATAATGGATGGGGTGGTTTTGTGAGTTGGATTGAGAATGTGAGAGAACTAAACATCTGGCAATACCATTATTTTGTGTTTTCATTCTTGTGATTGGAACCTTCAAATCCTGACTCATCCCTAGACCCGACCCTCTGGATGAGTCGCGGTGACTGTTGTTGCAGCATCTGGGTCTGCAACATAACCAACAAAAGAAGCAGAGGCTGCAGAGAGGGGAGTATCCGTACAATGGAATAAGGAAATCACAATCAGATCAGCCGTGGTCTTAGTGAATTGTGGGGCAGGATTGAATGGACCACTAAAGCAACTAATTCAAATATTCCTGTTTTGTCCAAGCAAACTCCCCTTCTCTCCCAGTGTCCAAAACTGGTGGGGAGTGAGTCACCTCCTGCTGTCCTTGCATAACAGGATGCTGGAGCCTCACTAACCTCCAGATTTCCCTATGCCCCAGTGCTCTGAGTGACTCCCTCCTTTCCGTGTCACAGTTTCAAGCAGTTGAATGATTGCGTCCTGTCCCTGTGTACCAATCTTGGGCAGCTGAGTGACTGCCTCTTGATCCAAGGTTTGCGAAAGTAGATGTCCTCCTCTTGCTACTGACTAACAGGCTCCTATAGCTCTGTGCTCACCTGCTGCTCCTGTGGAATGGACTTGAGGGCCTGAATGGCCTCTTCACATTCCTTACAGCTTCTCTTGACGAAAAGCCTTTCTCCTGTTTCTGTGAAACGCCATTAAAATCTGAAGGATGTATTTTTGTATTTTATTCTCAGTAATTGGTTAATTCAGAAGCTGAATATCCTGCTCCTGTTCATGTGTTATACACTCAAGAGGCAATAGAGTCTCAGAGATGTACAGCACGGAAAAAGATCTTTCAGTCTGAACGCCCATACCGGCCAAATATCCTAAATAAAAATCGTCCCCCTTGCCAGCACTTGTCCCATTTCGCTCGAAACACTTCCCATGCATGTATCCATCCAACTGCCTTTTAAATGGTGGACCTGCCTCCACCACCTCTTTTGGCTGTTCAGTCCATACACACAGCAGTCTCTGTGTGAAAATGTTGTCGCTCATGTCCCTTTTAAAATCTTTTCCCTCTCACCTTAAACCTTTATCTTCTAATTTTGGACTCGCTTATCCTGGGGAAAAGACGTTGACTGTTTACCTTATCTATACTCTCATGATTTTATATACCTCTTTAAGGTCCCCCCTCAGCCTCAACACTTGAAAATAGTCCCAGCCTATTCAAACTCTCCCTGTAACTCTTACCCTCCAACACCTGCAACATTCTTTTAAATCTCTTCTGCACCTTTTCAAGTTTGACAACATCTTTCCGACAGCAGGGAGACCAGGATTAAAGACAATATAACAAAAGTGACCAAACCAATGTCCTGTACAGATGCAACATGTCATGCAAACTTTGGGAGAAGGTTTGTAACTCGGGTGCTCGTTGTTGTGGTTCTGTTCGCTGAGCTGGGAATTTGTCTTGCAAACGTTTCGTCCCCTGTCTAGGTGACATCCTCAGTGCTTGGGAGCCTCCTGTGAAGCGCTTCTGTGATGTTTCCTCCAGCATTTATAGTGGCCTGTCTCTGCCGCTTCCGGTTGTCAGTTCCAGCTGTCCGCTGTCGTGGCAGGTATATTGGGTCCAGGTCGATGTGTTTGTTGATAGAATCTGTGGATGAGTGCCATGCCTCTAGGAATTCCCTGGCTGTTCGCTGTTTGACTTGCCCTATAATGGTATTGTTGTCCCAGTCGAATTCATGTTGCTTGTCATCTGCGTGTGTGGCTACTAAGGATAGCTGGTCATGTCGTTTCGTGGCTAATTGGTGTTCGTGGATATGGATCGTTAGCTGTCTTCCTGTTTGTCCTATGTAGTGTTTTGTGCAGTCCTTGCATGGGATTTTGTACACGACATTGGTTTTGCTCATGTTGGGTATCGGGTCCTTCGTTCTGGTGTACAGGTTCTTAGTGAGATGACATCTGGAATAGTGTGTACAGATTTAATCTCTTGGAGAGATGCAGTCAATGATATGCTGTCCTTCATTGTAAGATGATTCGAGTACATCAGTAAAGCCGTTTCCTGCTGTTGTAGAACCTTTCTGAAAGAGCATTTGGGGAACTGTCTACAGATTTGATCTCCTTTATAAGGAATAATCTCCTTACCACAGACACGGGTGATGGTAACATGGGGATAGAGTGAATAAGCTGAGTGTTTAATCTGTAGAGCTGTGAGAGACGAAGAAATGGTGATGCTGAAACACGAGGAATGGCAGCGATCTCTTATTTCCAAAAGAGACATGGACAGGGAGAGAAATTCATACTTTACCGAGGATTGATTTTTTTGATTTATTGTCACATGTACCTCAGTACAGGGAAACACTTTATTTATGAGCAGTGGGGGAAGATCATAGTAAGCATGGCCAGACAGATCATAGGGTGGAAATAGACTTGGACAGATTAAGGCATGCAGGTTACACTGAACAGGACATGCACTAGACAAGGTCAACATGAACAAGATTACCTTTATTTGAACTTAGAGAGTCCATTCATCAGTCTAACATGGCTTTCCTAATAGTTTATCTACCTAAATTAACTCGCCCCACGTAATTGTGCAGTCGGCGTGTGAACCCGTAGTGAACGCCATGTTGTTCACAATCCCCAACAGCAGTCACAATACCTTCCCTCTGAAACAGGTAGCCATTCCCACCAGCTTCAGCCCTACGTGTGTATCCTGAGCAACGGACCCAGGAGGAGCAACGTGGAGCAGTCTGTCTGTGCAGCTTGTGCTCCACTTGTTCATCATGTTCGAGCATCATTTAGGAGACACTTAAGACTGCTGATGCTGGAGATCAGAGTAGAGAGTCGATTGCTGGAAAAGCACAGCAGGTCAGGCAGCATCCTTGAAGCAGGAGAATCGACGTTTGGGGCAGAAAACATTTATCAGTAATCAGCATAAATTACATCATTCTGCCCACGTGTAAGTGCATAAAGGTGGGAATGGCCTCCTACTGTTTCTTTGTAAGCGGCTCAATGGACTGACTGGCTTCTTCTCTTCCAATTGAACAGAGCCAAGGGCCTGACTGGGTTTTCCCTGGTTCCTGTTTGACAGCTCGATGTACTGACCAGAGTGACAATGCTGCAGCTTTAAGAGGTTATTTTGTCCGGGTTTCTTTTATGAGAGTGATTGAACGATTGTTACCAAGCTGGTTAGTTAAGACCACTTGAGTAAACAGCTAACGAGGCCATAGGTTAATATTAATGCAGCCTGAATGGGTGTGGTCAGCTCTCACAGATTAGCATGACTGGGTTGTGGATTCTCAGCAACATCAAAAATTATAGATTCGGAAGCGTCAGTGAATGTCTCCTGGTTGCTACTCTCTCTCAATTTTCTCTTGATGCTGTTTTTAATACCTGTATTGGAGAAATATTTATGACAAACTGTCTAAATTTTCCTTTTTGCCAAGGGCTGTGTTTATGGCAGTTTCCTATGTTGGAATAGTTGATTAGTAATGGCTCCAAGATCTATTATTCTATTAACTTGGCCAATACAATTACGTTATTCTAAATTCCTCTTTCTGTGGTTTTATTTCTTCTTTCATGTTGAAATAGATGGTATCTTGCTTCACACCAAGTAGTTTGACCAGTCACATTGCATCTGGGGCAGAAAATTTACAATTCCTTGAAAATAAGAAAACATTCGAGTCTAGGCTATTGCCGTCAAATATTTTCGAGGGGCTCTGGTGTGGTCCATCACACTAGCCTCCTTCTCTTCCTGAGAAATATGCTGGAGGCACTGAATGGGCTGTCCCTGGTCTACTCTAATACTGTCAATGGGCTGAACGACTTCCTCATATTCCTGTGAAACCAGCGTGAGTTGCTGAATGAATTCTTGTTTCACTGTGGCAATGTGCAGTGCCCGCCAGTGCTGTTCCATGAATGTTACAGACACATTCACAGCACAAGTCTCAATGCAGCCTGGGTCTTGCTGCACACGGACACAGAGCAGTTCAGGAACTGACGGGGACAAAATGTTCTGAACATTGTGGAATCTTCAGAGACCTTCCCCACTTCTGATCTTATGGTGGGGAGGGTGAGGGTGGGGAGTCATTGATGAAGCAGCTGAAGCTGTTTGTTTAGAGGAAGCTACCCTGAGGATCTCCCACAGAGGTGACCCAGGACTGAGATGATGAACATCTTACTTTGTGCCATGTTTGACACCAAACACTGGAGAGTTTACTCTGATTACCATTAAGTCCAGCTCCTTGATGTCAACAGAAGTCAACCACTGCCTTGATATCAGGGCCAGTCATTTTTACCTGAACCCTTGTCTCAACCTCTTTTGTTCACATCAATAAGCCATGATATAGGAGCAGCAAGTGCTTCTTTCAAACAGGTGGTATTGAATGTCAGTATTTCTCTCCTCAAGAGTGTTCGGGGAGCTAGATGACTGAACGTATTTGAAGAACAAATAGATGGATATTGACCTGTCAGAGAATTGAGGGCCATGAGGAATTGGGTACGAAAGAGGATTTGTGGCCAGGAACAGATCAGCCATGATCTTAGTGAAGGGCAAGGCAGGTTTGCGGAGTGAATGACATGAATGTTCTGATATTGCATATTGCAATCATGGAGACCAGATGATTTTGTGAGCCATCTCTGGGTGAGGTATGTGGGCTGTATTCACAGTGAATCTGACCAACAAATGAAGCACAAGCTGCAGGTAGGGGACGCTTTCTAAAGAGAGATGAGGGGCCTCTTTCATACCCAGCCTGGATTTTCCAATTACATTTCCCAAATCACCTCAAAGCGTGTGCGACAGTCTTGAAAGGCTGAATGGTCTCCTGTGTTTCTGCGCAACAGTTTATAGGAGTTAGTAACCTCCAACTGCTCCTGTCTAACAGGTTTAAGTTTCTAAATGGAACACAGAAACATGGGACTGAGGTACAGGAGCGGGTCATTAGATACTTTGAGCCTTCTCCACCAGGCACTAAGATTATGGCTGATCAGGTTGTGGACTCGGCCACACTTTCCTGTCTCCATCCCATTATGCATGACTCACTTCCCTCTCAAATATTTACCTAACGCATTTTTCAATCAATGTGAACTTAGAGGCATGATAAACCTCCACTGAAGAGAATTCCCACTTGAAAGGTCCTTTCAGAATTTTTCATCATCCCTCTTATAGAATCAGAGAGTCATACAGAACAGGAACAGACCCGTTCGTCCAATCTGTTCACTCCGATCAGATATCAAATCTGATCCAGTCCCATTTGCCAGCATTTGGCCAATATCCCTCCCCTTTCAGATACATTTTAAATGTGCAATTGTACCCGCCTTGACCACTTCCTCTGACAGCACTTTCTGTACACACACCACTCTCTGTGTGAATCATTTACCTTCAGGTCCCTTCTAAATCATTTGCCATCTCGCCTTCAACCTATACCCTCTTGTTCTGGACTCCCCTATCCTGGAGAGCAGAAGGTGGCTGTTCAGAATATCCATGCCCCTGATGATTTTATAAACATCTATAATGTCACCCTACTGCCTCTGATACTCCAGGGGGAAACGCCTCAACCTAATCAACCTCTCCCTAAAGCTCAAACTACCAGCTCTGGAACATCCGTGTAAGTCATTTCTGCAGAAAACCAAGTTGTACGCAGTATTCTTAAAGTGGCCTCACCAACATCCTGTATAGATGCAACATACCGCCGCAACTACTATACTCAATGCTCTGACTGATTAAGGCAAATGTGCCAAATGTGTTCTGCTGCACCACTCCGTCGACCTGCCATGCCCCAGGACCTGACCATGAAGTATATAATGTCTGTCCTGATTTGCCTTCCCAAAATGCAAAGCTTCATATTTATCTAAATTAAACTTCATGTGTTACTCTTTGCCTCTTTGTCCCATTTAATTGTGGTCTCGTTTTACTCTGAGATAACCTACTACACCACCTTTCTGATGTCATCTGTAAATCTACTAACTATGGCCCCAATATTCACATCTAAATCCTTTACATAAATGATGAAATGCAGTGAACTCAGTACGGATGCTTGCAGAACACTGCTGCTCACAAGCCTCCAGGCTGAAAAATATCCCTCTTCCTCCGAGCCAATTGTGACTAGCTTCTTCTGTATCCCATGTGACTGAAACTTACTAATCTGTCTACCAATCAGAAGGAAATACTAGCTATGAAGAGAGGCTGAGTAGGTTAGGTTTATTTTCACCTGAAAAAAAGGAGATTGAGGGGGGACCTGATTGAGGTTTACAAAATCATGAAGAGATAGACAGGGTGGATAGAGACAAGCTTTTTCCCAGGATGAAGAATTCAATAACGAGAGGTCATTATTTCAAGGTGAGAGGTGGAAAGTTTAAGGGGGATACATGTGGCAAGTACTTCACACACAGGGATGGTGGCCATTTGGAACGCGTTGCCAGCAGAGGTGGTAGAGGCAGGCACGGTAGATTCATTTAGGATGCGTCTGGACAGATGCATGAGTAGGTGGGGAGCAGAGGGACACAGATATTTAGGAATTGACCGACAGACTTAGACAGTACATTTGGATCGGCTCAGGCTTGGAGGGCGAAGTGCCTGTTCCTGGGCTGTAAATTTTCTTTGCTCTTTGTTCTTTAAATGAACACCTTGCTGAAGTCTACACAGATAATGTCTACCAAACTGCCTTCATCAATCTTCTTTGTCACCTCTTCAAAGAACTCAACCAAATTAATGAGACATGATTTCCCATGCAGAAAGCCAAGTTGTCGACTCCGATCAGCGCTTGCTTTCCCAAATGTATGTAAATGCTATCCCTCAGAATCTCCTCCAACAAATTACACACCACTGGCATCAGGCTCACCAGTCTATAGTTCCCCGGCGTTTGGGGTCACTGATTTCTTTTCTAGTCCCACTCCTCCACTGCTCATAACAAATGTAAAATGTAACCAGGTTTGTGATGTGGCAGATATCGGTCTCAGACTGGGTCAGGGTCAGTTTTAGGAACAAGTCAGGCTAGTTTCTTTAATCTGCTCAAAAAGTACGTTTATGATCCAGAGCAATGTTAGTCAAACTATGGTGGAAAGATGAATGGTAAACCGTTTGTGTATTGCAATAATATAATCAATGTTTCACTTCCTAAAAACACTGACACACGCACTCTCTCTCACTCTCTCTCTCTCTCTCTCTCTCTCTCCAATTTTAACTTGAAAGGACGTTGTCCAGATATTATTGGAACTCATGACAAAGGAAACAATTGCAAGATTGTTCAAAACATTATTCTGCTTCTGAAGATATTGTACTCAGACAGCTGCTAGCAATGGGATTTCATTCTGGGAGAGTTGGATTTAGCTGAATTCCCTTTGCTTTGGGCAGTGAGTAGATTCCAATGAATTCTGGTCAGGGACCATCCAAAGGGTAGCACGGTGGTTAGCACTGCGGCATCGCAACACCAGGGAATTTGGTTCGACTCTAGCCTGGGTGTGTGGAGTTTGTACGATCTCCCCGTGTCTGTGTGAGCTTCTAGTAGGTGCTCCAGTTTCCTACTACAGCTCAAAGTGTGTAGGTTAGGTTGATTGATCATGCTAAATTGTCTGGAGTGATCAAGGATTTCTAGGTTAGGTGCATTAGTCAAAGATAAATGGAGGGGAATTTTTTGGGAAGGTTAGTAGGGACTTGATTTGCTGAAGGACCTGAATCAACACTGCAGGGATTCCATAAAAATAAGAATGGTAACAATGAGTTTAGAGTTTTTTTTAGCTCGCAGATATTGCTGTGATGAGGAACAGTGAAGGAGAGAGTGCAATAGGCCATTCCTTCTCAGGCAGATTACATTTTCTCCCTTTCTGAGCTGAATCACACAGTAATGTCATCCTCTCCCAAACTGGACCATGTGAGGTCTCCTTGTACATTGTCCAAACTATGTCTCCATCACATTCCCTGTTCCATGTAGGTGCATCATTGCTGCTGTCATGTACAGAGCCATACCCTGAGCAGAAAATGTTCTTGGTCGATTTGAAGATATGTTTATATGTCCCTGCGTCATAAAAAAATTAAAATTGTTTAATTTATTCAGAGTGCCTGTGTTAAACTGAATGCATTTTTTAAAGAAATACAGAAATTGCTGGAAACGCTTGGCAGGTCTGTCAGCATCCAGATGCCTTTTACATGCTGTAGTTGTGCCAGCCTCCACCACTTCCTCTGGCAGCTCATTCCATACGCACACCACACTCTGTGTGAAAAAGTGCCTTTTCGGCGTCATCAAAGCCTTTCCCCTCTCGCTTTCCACCAATGCCCTCTAGTTTTGGACGTACCTAACCTGGGGAAAAACCCTGACTACTCACCCTATCCATGACCATTCTGATTTTATAAACCTTTACTGCTGCGAATTGTGACTTCAGTCAACACCAATGGCTGTACTTTCACTCATCCTGAGCCTAAATTCTGAAATGCAATACTGACACCTCTTCCTTCTCCAACAAGTCACAATTCTAAATCCATTTTAAACAGTTTGTTCAGATGTATCATGAGACACTTCTGTGGGATTTACACCTAGACCTTTGTGCCCGAAGAAAGGAACGCGAGCATCGCTCAGCAATACCCATAAAGCTGTAACAGTATTCTCCTGTGTGTTTGTTCATCAGACTGTCCTGACATGATGTGACATACCTCTGCAACAGGCAGGACTTGAATCCAGGCCTTCTCGTCCAGAACTAGGAACACTCCCACACAAGTTCAGGAATTGGAATCAAGTCCAGAGCTCTGGCTCAGAGACAGGGACACTACCCACCACACTACCATATCCAGACTTTGAGTCATATTTTAGTGCCCACTTTCAGCTCGGTGTGGATTTATTATAATCAGGTTAACATTACTGAGCTACACAAAACACTTTGTATTGTTAAACAAATGCAAGATATTTGTCTCAACTGTAGGATATTGAGTGTACTTGCTATGCTATCAAAATTAATTATAAATATCTTTAATTGCTTTTATCTGCAGTCTGCAATATGAAGGAAAGAAATCCTGCAGACACACTCTGCCCAATGAAGAGTCTCAAATAGATATTTATTACTGAACACCAGAGACGAAGCTAGAGCTTAATCTCTGACTCCAAAACACCGATCACTCTTATCCACCTCTAACGTGCGACTGCCCTCTTCCTAAAACCATGAAATGATACCAAGCCGCTGATTACTGTCCAGCCTCTCCTCCCCACTGACTGTGTCTGTAATCTGTCCCTCCTCCCTCTAACTGCACAAGGCAAACCAAGCTCAGAGTATTTGTGAAAATCAAGGCCGGAATGTGCAGGCATCCTGGAGAGGGATGAGCATTTTAAAATTGAAGGGGGAGGGGGAGGTGGCAGTAATATCACACACTGGGCTGAGGGGTGGCAGATAGAGTTTAGTTTGGATTAATTCGAGGCATTGGATTTGGTAAATCAAACAAGAACAGGACCTATACAATTAAAAGTAGGGTCTTTGGCAGTGTTGTTGTAGAACAGAGACCTAGGCTGTCAGGCATAATTCTTTAAAATTTGCATCTCATATAGATAGTGTGGTTAAGAAGGTGTTTAACACACTTGTCTTCATTGGTCAGACCTTTGAATATCCGAATTGGGACGTCATCTTGTGGTTGTACAGGACATTATTGAGACCTCTTCTGGAATACTATGTCCAGTCTGGTCATCCTGCTCGCTCATTCCATAGGCACACCACCCTCTGGGTGAAAATGCTGCCCCATAGGTTACTTTTAAATGATTCCCCTCTCACCTTAAGTCTATGTCCTTTTGTTTTGGACTCCCCGTGCCCTAAGAAAATACCTTGACTCTTCACTTTAATATTATTGACCTTCATATTATTAAACTGGAGAGGGTTCAGAAGAGATTAACCTGGATGTTGCTGGGAAAGGAGAGAGTGAGCTACAAGGATAGGCTGGGTAGGCTGGGACTTTTTTCACTGAAGAATATGAGATTCTGCGGTAACTTTACACAAGGGCTGATGTCTTTTCCCTAGAGTTGGGGATTCAAAACTGAGGGATATTTTAAGGTGAGAGGAAAAAGATTTACAAAAGTCATGAGAGGGAATTATGTTGAACAGAATCTGGCTTGGGTGTGGAATGAACTTCCAGAGGAAGTGGTGAAAGCAGGGACAGTTACAACGTTTAAAGGACATTTAGATCAGTACATGGATAAGACATCAGTTTGGATGGTGCTGTGAGCAGCTGTCCTCTCCCTCCCCTTCTCTGAATGAATCCCTGTTGGTTTTCACCCTCTGCCAATGCCTATGCAGTGGCGTGGGGAGGCCAGCAGACGGTGGCATTGCAAAACTTTAAGCACCACAGAGACTGCCAGACCTGCCCCACACAGAGACACACAGATACACACACAGCAATTGTTAGGACACAACATTGAGCTCAGCTGGTAATTTAAACTAAACATAAAGAAATGCTCAATTTGCCTTGTAAGCTGTTAAAATGTGAGTGACAGAGAACTCCCAAATTCCACTGTTTAAAGAAAATATCAATTTATTTTTTAACTCTGAAAGTGAACATATTACATCAACTATTCACAACTCTGAGACCCATTTCTCTTAACTGCTTATTACCCCACTCCAACTCTACAGCAATTACATAAACGTAATTTCAAAACCATGCAGCAGCTGTTGTTTCATCTGACCTCATACCAAAATCCCTTTATCCCATCCTTCCTCGGAAGACTGGCGCATGTGCGATCGAAGTATCTACATTTCAGCATTCTGCAACCTGGGAACACATCCTTCCATGACACTGTCTCTCAGTCTCCCCATCTCTGTCTATACCCCACACTCTTCCCGTGTGGTGATATTTAAACTGATTCCCCCGCCATCTCTCTCTGGCAGTGATGCTCACACCCACAGTACCCCTTTGTCAGTGCACAATGGAGAGATGGAGCTTTAAATGGGTGGGAGCTGCACATCCTGTCACTTCCAGCATGGGCTGCAAGTTTCCCCACACTGGGCAGGGATCTCACACAGTGTTACTGAGGAATGCACTGGGGTGGTGTACACAGTCCTACATGCTGGGAGTGTAACTGCTCCTGATTACAGATCAATGTATTGGGGTGGTGTGCACAGCTCTACATGCTGGGAGGATAACTGCTCCTGGGTTACAGATTAATGCATTGGGGGTGGTGTACATAATCCTACATTCTGGGAGGGTAGCTGCTCCTGGTTCACAGATGAATTCATGGGTGATCACTGCACAGGTCGCTGTGCTGGTCAGACTATCTAGTTGAGGTTTATAGATAATACAATGATGTAGTCTGTGCAGTTCTCCATGCTGGATGGATATTTGTTTCAGGTTTACACGTTAGTGTCCTGTTGTGTTCTGCACAGCTCTCAGTGCTGGACAGATATCTAATCCGGGTTTATAGATCAATGCACTGCTGTGGTCAGCACAGCTCCCCGTGCTGGACAGATATCTAGTCTGGGTTTATAGATCAATGCACTGCTGTGGCCTGCACAGCTCCCCGTGCTGGACAAATAGCCGGTGCTGAAGAAGGGCTGTTGCGCCAAACGTCGATTCTCCTGTTCCTAAGATGCTGCCTGACGTGCTGCGTTTTTCCAGCAACGCATTTTCAGCTCTGGACAGATATCTAGTCTGGGTTTATAGATCAATGCACTGCTGTGGTCTGCGTTGCTTCCCATGCTGAATACTTGATGGAGGAACACAGCAATCCAGGCAGCATCAGGAGGTGTAGAATTTGATGTTTCAGGTGTAGCCCACCTTCAGGACTCTTACAGAACGGTAACACCCGAAATGTCGACTTCTCCACCTCCTGATGCTGTAAGGATTGCTGTGTTCTCACAGCATCCTGCCTGTCTACTTTGGACTCCAGCATCTGCAGCTTTTCTGTCTCTATCACAGCTTCCAAACTGGACAGATGTCTAGCCTGCATTTGATGATAAGTGATGTGACATGATTTGTGCAGTGTTTCACTCTGGAGAGATTGCTGGATTGTATTGTCCAGTGCAATGGATGAATCTGGACACATTGCCGGTTTATAGTGAGCAATACACTGACCTGGTCTGTACAGTGTTCCACGGTGAACAGATATCTCCTCTGGGTTTATGGTGTCTGGGCTGGTTCTGTGAGGTGGATTGAGAATGTGGTAATCTCACCATTTCAGCTGATCTGGCAATGCCTTTAGTTCCCATTCTTGTGATTGGACCCTCCGTCTCTCTCCCCATTAATGTTCCAGTGTGCCCAGGCACAGTACATCATGTTGGTGGGGTGGGCACGGGGGAATAGTGATGGGCAGGTCGAGTACCCCAGAACGTTCTGTCCCCAACATTCTATAACTGCCATTCCCCGGAAAGTTCTGTCCCCAGCATTCTATAACTGACATTCCCCGGAACGTTCTGGCCCCGAAATTCTATAACTGACATTCCCCAGAACGTTCTGGCCCCGAAATTCTATAACTGACATTCCCCGGAAAGTTCTGTCCCCGACATTCTATAACTGACATTCCCCAGAACGTTCTGGCCCCGAAATTCTATAACTGACATTCCCCAGAACGTTCTGTCCCCGACATTCTATAACTGACATTCCCCGGAACGTTCTGTCCCTGACATTGTTTGTGAACGGCCGTACGTCAGTGAATTGAACAAACGATAAAGTCCCGAGGGAACAGATCCCGTTCCAGGGATAAGGGGACACTGTTCCGCAGGCCGCTCAGGCAGTTAAAGGGGTGAATACGTTTTCCCTGCGTTTACACTTCTTCGCGACACAGGATCGACCACAATTTAGACCAAAATATAGAAATTCCCAAACTCCGTTTGTCTTCAGGAAACTGGGAGAGAATCCTTCAGGACAGCAACGTTTCCACCCTCTGTATTAGGAACTGGGAAGGAGTGACCTGTGTCTGCTCTCGAGTGATCGAGTGTGTGGGAATGTTCTAGAAACCATTTGACCTAATGGATGTGTCTCTGTGTGTTTGGGGAGAGAGGGTTTCTTGTGGTTTATGTCACATTTTTGTCAGTAATTCCGACCTTCCCATTTGTTATTCCAACTCCAATTATTTTGAAGAATCCCTGAATACAGGGACACATTTGAAAATCTCACTGGGTCCCCAATCAAACGGGTCCCTTTGCCTCCAGGCTGATGGATAATGGGTTTGTTTTCCTTCCTCACAGTTAACATAGTGACCATCTATGTCCTGCTTTATAAAGATTGTGGATTGTCTCCATGTGTCAGACGTTACCTGGGGGCCATGGCAGCGGCGGATCTCCTGGTCATTATCCTCGACCTGATCCTGAGACACATTCCCATTGTTTTTCGGGAACAGTTATATTTCCTGAGGGCCTCCGTCCCCGTGTGTAATATCCACGCCGTCCTGCTTTCTGCAGCCACTGACTGCTCTGTCTGGTTCACCGTCACTTTCACCTTTGATCGGTTTGTGGCCATTTGTTGCCAGAAGCTGAAAAGTAAATATTGCAGTGAGAAAACGGTGACTGTGGTTCTGGGAGCAGTGACTGTGCTAAGCTGTTTAAATAACATTTTCTGGTATTTTATGCTCAAGGCTCAGTATACGCTGCAGAACCGCCCCTGGTTTTGTCTTGTAACATACGCTGTTCGTTACTCTCGTGTCTGGGTCACAATCGAACTCCTCCACCACAGTCTAACCCCGTGTGTCGCATTTCTCCTGATTCTGCTGCTCAATGTTCTCACCGTCAGACACATTTTAGTGACCAGCAGAGCCCGCAGGAGACTCCGCGCTCACACCAATGGGGACGCGCAGTCTGACACTGAAATGAGAAACCGAAAAAAGTCCATCATTTTACTGTTTGTGATCTCAGCCAATTTCATCCTGTTATGGTCAACGTTCATGCTTTATTCTATATGGACCCGGTTGGATGATATTGGGTATCGGTCTGTGTTTCTCCATCGCTTTGTGCGGGAATTGGGCTTCATGCTGCAGCTCCTCAGTTGCTGCACAAACACCGCGATTTATGCCGTGACCCAGACTAAGTTCAGGCAGCAGCTGAAGAATGTGCTGAAATATCCCTTCACTCGAATACATCCATCAATCAAATTTCCTCATTAATCAATCCATTCACGATTTTCTCATTTCAGTTCAGTGTTTCAGCGATGGAGCAGCCTGTCGTAGTGATAACAGACTGAGGGTAGCGCTGGTTTGTCCATCCTTTTCCACCGGGATGGGGTGTTTACAGGGACACATTTCAATGTTTCTCACAAGTCAGGGGCCAGTGGAAAAAGGCACCATCCCACTGACTGTATCCATCACTTCCATTTGTAAACAATAAAAATGTTCATTAAAGATTCTGGAGGAGCAGGGTGACTGATGTTGTTGTGTGTCTTTCTGTTGGAGGAGCTGTGCTGGAGAGAGACATACTCAACCCCACGTCCTGGCCCTCAGGGAATGGGAGGACACCAAGCCCTGAGCTCAGGAGCTGGGTTTAACTCCCTCAGTTCCCCCACTCTAACCTGGACTCCCCATTTCCTTTCTCCGCATTTCTCTCCCTCTCTCTCTGCACACTCACTCTTTCTCACCATCTCTTCCTTTCACTTTCCCTCGTTCCCCCTCTCTCACACACCCCCAACCCTGGTTTGTCCACCTGCCTCCACTCTTTCCTCTAACCCCTCCGCTCACTCTCACTCTCACTGTCCTGCCATCGCTGTCTCCCTCCCACAATTCAGTCTCTACCCCATTTTCCCTTCCTCCCACATCTCACCCCAACCACGCCACATGCAGCCTCACCATCAACCCCAGCCCCAGCCTCTGGGTCAGAGGGAGACGGAAGGAAAAGGGAGACAGAGTGTGTCAGAGAGGTAGGGAGGGACAGGAGGGAGAGAGATTCAATCAGAGAGAAACCTAAGACTTACAGCTTTACTATCAACAGGACCCCCTCACACTTATTGGGCGACTATCACACTGACCCTATCACACTTATTGTGTCACTATTAGGCTGATCCCTCAGAGTTCCTGCATCACTATCACCCAGACACCCTCACACTTACTGCGTCAATATCATCCTGCCTCCTCATAATTACACACTCGCACCTACTGCATCACTATCAGATAGAGCCCCTTACACTTACTGCATCATTACCAGCCTCTCCCCCGCACACTTACTGCATCACTATTACGCTGGCACAATTGCACTGACTGTGTCACTTTCACCCTGACCCCCTCACACTTACTGTGTCACTGTCACCCTGATCCCCTCACACTTACTGTGTCACTGTCATTCTGGCCCCCACACAGTTGTGGGTCATTATCACCCTGACCCCTTCACACTTACAGCTTCACTACGAGCTGGAAACACTCACACCTTCTGCATCACTATCAGATAAAGACCCTTGCACTTACTGCATTACTACCAGCCTCTCCCCTCACACATATTACACCACTATCACCCTGGCACAATCACACTGACTGCGTCACTGTCACCCTGAACACCTCACACTAACTACGTTAATGTCACCCTGACCCCCTCAGACTTACTGTGTCAATACCAGTCTGACACCCCCACACTTACTGCGTCACTGTCCCCTGAGCCCTTCACACTTACTGTGTCACTGTCACCCTGACCCCCTCACACATACTGTGTCACTGTCAACCTGACCCACTCACTCTTACTGCGTCGCTCTCACCCTAACCCACTACACTTCCTGCCTGATACCAGCCTGTCAATACCAGCCTGAGCCCTTAACACTCACTGCATCACTACCACCCTGACCCACGCACACTTAATGCCTCACCGTCATCCTGACCCCCTCACATTCATTGCGTCACTATCATCCTGGAACAATCACCCTTACTGTGTCACTACCAGCCTGACTCCCTCAAACTTACGGTGTCCCTGTCACCCTGACCCCCTCACAGTTACTGTGTCACTGTCACCCTGACCCCCTCATACTTACTGCATCACTGTCACGCTGACCCCCCACACCTCCTGAAAAACAATTACCCTGACCCCCTCACACTTACTGCATCACAGTAACCCTCACCTCCTCACACTTACTGCATCACTCTCACCTTGAACCCTTCACAGCTACTGCGTCACTATCACCCTGACCCCCTCACACTTACTGTGTTTCTACCACGCTGACCCCCTCACACTTACTGCGCCACTGTCACCCTGGCCCCTGTCACACTTACTGCGTGACTGTCACACTGACTCCCTCATACATAGAGCTTCACTACATGCTGGACATACTCACACCTACTGCATCACTATCAGATACAGCCCCTTACACTTACTGCATCACTACCAGCCTCTCCCCCTCACACTTACTGCATCACTATCACCCTGGCACAATCACACTGACTGCATCACTGTTACCATGACGCCCTCACACAAACTACGTCACTGTCACCCTGACCCCCTCACACTTACTGTGTCAATACCAGTCTGGCCCCCTCACACTTACTGTGTCACTGTCACCCTGACCCCCTCACACATACTGTGTCACTGTCACCCTGACCCACTCACTCTTACTGCGTCGCTCTCACCCTAACCCACTACACTTCCTGCCTGATACCAGCCTGTCAATACCAGCTTGAGCCCTTAACACTCACTGCATCACTACCACCCTGACCCACGCACACTTAATGCCTCACCGTCACCCTGACCCCCTCACATTCATTGCGTCACTATCATCCTGGCACAATCACCCTTACTGTGTCACTACCAGCCTGACTCCCTCAAACTTACGGTGTCCCTGTCACCCTGACCCCCTCACAGTTACTGTGTCACTGTCACCCTGACCCCCTCACACTTACTGCATCACTGTCACGCTGACCCCCCACACCTCCTGAAAAACAATTACCCTGACCCCCTCACACTTACTGCATCACAGTAACCCTCACCTCCTCACACTTACTGCATCACTCTCACCTTGAACCCTTCACAGCTACTGCGTCACTATCACCCTGACCCCCTCACACTTACTGTGTCACTACCACGCTGACCCCCTCACACTTACTGCGCCACTGTCACCCTGGCCCCTGTCACACTTACTGCGTGACTGTCACACTGACTCCCTCATACATAGAGCTTCACTACATGCTGGACACACTCACACCTACTGCATCACTATCAGATACAGCCCCTTACACTTACTGCATCACTACCAGCCTCTCCCCCTCACACTTACTGCATCACTATCACCCTGGCACAATCACACTGACTGCATCACTGTTACCCTGACGCCCTCACACAAACTACGTCACTGTCACCCTGACCCCCTCACACTTACTGTGTCAATACCAGTCTGGCCCCCTCACACTTACTGTGTCACTGTCAGCCTGACCACCTCACACTTACTGCGTCACTGTCATTCTGGCCCCTTCACACTTGCTGCGTCATTATCACCCTGACCCCTCACAATTACTACGTCACTGTCACCATGACCCCTCAGTGAAGTTGTAGGACTTCACTGAGACTTGACAAACAATGTAAGTCATAGAGTCGTACAACATGGAAACAGACCCTTTGTTAAAAAAGCCCATGCTGAACGTAACTCCAAATTAAACTAGTCCCACCTGCCTGCTCCTGGCCCACATCCCTCCAAACCTTTCATGTTCATGTATCTATCCAAATTTCTTTTAAACTTTTGTAATTGTACCCACATTTACTACTTCCTCAGGAAGTTCATTCCACATGCAAACAATCCTCTGTGCTAAAAAGGTTGCCCCTCATGTCTTTTTTAAATTTCCTCTCACCTCTAAATCTCCCATCCTAGGGAAAAGAAAACAACTATTAACGTTATCTGTATCCCTCATCATTTTATCAACTTGTATAAGATAGCCTCTCAACGTCCGATGCTCCAATGAACAAAGTCCCAGCCTACCTTTGTAATTCACACTTACTGCATCACTATCACCTGACTCCCTCACAATTACTACGTCACTATCATCCTGACCCCCTCACCATAAGTGTATCACTGCATCACTATCAGATAGAGCCCCTTACACTTACTGCATCACTACCAGCTTCTCCCCCTAACACTTACTGCATCACTATCAACCTGGTACAATCACACTGACTTCGTTACTGTTACCCTGACCCCCTAACACAAACTACATCTATGTCACCCTGACCCCCTCGCACTTAGTGTTTCACTGTCACCCTGACCCCCTCACATTCACTGTGTCACTATCACCCTGAACCCTCACAATTACTATGTCACTGTCACCATGACCCCTCACACTTACTGCTCACTATTACCTTGACACCCTCACACTTACTACATCACTATCACCTGACTCGCTCACAATTACTATGTCACTATCATTCTGACCCCCTCACCATTACTATATCACTGTCACTCTGACCCACTCACACTTATGTGTCACTATCACCCTGACCCCACCACACTTACTGCATGACTATCACACAGACTCTCTCACACTTACTGCGTCGCTGTCACCCTGACACCCTCACACTTACTGCGTCACTATCGCCTGACCCCCTCACAATTACTGCATTACTGTCACCCAGACTCCCTTCACATTGACTGCGTCATAATCACCCTGAACCCTCATAATTACTATGTCACTGTCACCACGACCCTTCACACTTACTGCTCACTATTACCTTGACCCCCTCACACTTACTGCATCACTATCACCTGAATCCCTCACAATTACTACGTCACTATCATCCTGACCCCCTCACCATTACTATATCACTGTCACCCTTCCCACTCACACTTACTGCGTCGCTCACACCCTGACACACTCACACCTCCTGTGTCAATACCAGCCTGACCCCGTCACACTTACTGCTTCACTATCACCCTGACCCCCTCACACTTACGAAGTCACTATCACCCCGTGCCCCTCACACTTACTGCATCACTATCACACTTAGCCCCTCACAGTTCCTGCATCACTATCATCCTGACCCCCACACAGTTCCTGCGTCACTATCATCCTGACTGACTCACAATTATTGCATCATTGTCAGCCTGATCCCTCAGAGTTACTGTGTTACTATCATTACTTACCCCTCACACTTACAGCTTCACTACGAGATGGACGCACTCACACTTACTGCATCACTATCAGACTGAGCCCTTTACACCTACTGAATCACTACTAGCCTCATTCCCTCACACTTACTGCATCACTATCACCCTGACCTCATCACAATTACTGCATCACTATCACCCTGACCCCCTCACGTTTACTGTGTCACTATCACCCTGGCACAATAACACTTACTGTGTCACTGTCCCCCTGACACCCTCACACTTTCTGCGTCAGTGACACCCTAACATCCTGAAACGTACTGTGTCACTGTCACACTGACCCCCTCACACTTACTACGTCACTGTCACCCTGACCCCATCACACTTACTGCGTCACTATCATCCTGATTCTCTCACACATACTGTGTCAATACCAGCCTGACCCCCTAACACTGACTGCATCACTATCACCCTGTCCCCATCACACTTACTGCGTCACTATCATCCTGATCCTCTCACACATACTGTGTCAATACCAGCCTGACCCCCTCACACTGACTGCATCACTATAACCCTGTCCCCATCACACTTACTGTGTCACTACTAGCCTCTATACCACACTCGTAATGAATCACAGTCACCCTGACCCCCTCACGCTTACTGCGTCACTGTCACATTGACCCCCTCACATTCAGTGCAACGCTATCTCCCTGGCACATTCACACTGACTGCATCACTACCAGCCTGACTTCCTCAAACTCACTGTGTCCCTGTCACCCTTACCCCTCAGACTTACTGTGTCACTGTCACCCTGACCCCCTCACACGTAGTGCATCGCTATCACCCTGACCCCAGTTAATGCGTCACAATCACCCTGAACCCCTGACACTTTCTGTGACACTATCACCCTGACCCTCTCACAGTTCCTGCGTCACTATCATCCTCAACCCCTCACACTTATTGTGTCACTGTCACCCTGACCTCCTCACACTTACTGCATCACTATCACCCTGACCCACACACACTTACTGCATCATTATCACCCTGATCTCCTCACGCTTATTGCTTCACTATCACCCTGACCCACTCACACTTACTGCGTCACTGTCACCCTGACCCTTCACATTCACTGCGTCACTAACATCCTGGCACAATCACACTTACTTTGTCACTACCAGCCTGACTCCCTCAAACTTACCGTTTCCCTGGCAGCCTGACCACTCACACTTACTGTGTCGCTGTCACCCTGAGACCCTAACACTTACTGCATCACTGTCACCCTCACACATCCTGCATCACTGTCACCCTGACCCCCCTCGCACTTATTGCATCACTATCACCCTGATCCTATCACACTTACTGCATCACTGTCACCCTGACCCCCTCACATTCACTGCGTCACTATCACCCTGAACCCTCTCAATTACTATGTCACTGTCACCATGACACTTCACACTTACTGCTCACTATCACCCTGACCCCCTCACACTTAGTGCATCACTATCACCCTGACTCCCTCACAATTACTACGTCACTATCATCCGGACCCCCTCACAATTACTATATCACTGTCACCCTGAACCACTCACACTTACTGCGTCGCTCACATCCTGACACACTCACACTTACTGTGTCAATACCAGCCTGAGCTCCTCACACTTACTGCATCACTATCACCCTGGCCCCATCACACTTATGATATCACTATCACCCCGAGCCCCTCACACATACTGCGTCACTACACACTTAGCCCCTCACAGTTCCTGCATCACTATCATCCTGACCCCCACACAGTTCCTGCGTCACTATCACTCTGACCTCCTCACACTTGCTTTGTCACTGTCACCCTGACCCTGTCACACTTACTGCGTCGCTATCATCCTGACCCCCTCACATTTCCTGTGACACTATCATCCTGACTGACTCACAATTATTGCATCATTGTCAGCCTGATCCCTCAGAGTTATTGCGTCACTATCATTACTGACCCCTCACACTTACAGCTTCACTACAAGCTGGACACACTCACACTTACTGCATCACTATCAGACTGAGCTCCTTACACCTACTGCATCACTACTAGCCTCGTTCCCTCACACTTACTGCATCACTATCACACTGACCTCATCACAATTACTGCATCACTATCACCCTGACCCCCTCACGCGTACTGTGTCACTATCACCCTGGCACAATCACACTTACTGTGTCACTGTCCCCATGACCCACTCACACTTTCTGCGTCAGTGTCGCCCTAACATCCCGACAATTACTGCAGCACTGTCACACTGACCCCCTCACGCTTACTGCGTCACTGTCACATTGACCCCCTCACATTCAGTGCAACGCTATCTCCCTGGCACATTCACACTGACTGCATCACTACCAGCCTGACTTCCTCAAACTCACTGTGTCCCTGTCACCCTTACCCCTCAGACTTACTGTGTCACTGTCACCCTGACCCCCTCACACGTAGTGCATCGCTATCACCCTGACCCCAGTTAATGCGTCACAATCACCCTGAACCCCTGACACTTTCTGTGACACTATCACCCTGACCCTCTCACAGTTCCTGCGTCACTATCATCCTCAACCCCTCACACTTATTGTGTCACTGTCACCCTGACCTCCTCACACTTACTGCATCACTATCACCCTGACCCACTCACACTTACTGCATCATTATCACCCTGATCTCCTCACGCTTATTGCTTCACTATCACCCTGACCCACTCACACTTACTGCGTCACTGTCACCCTGACCCTTCACATTCACTGCGTCACTAACATCCTGGCACAATCACACTTACTTTGTCACTACCAGCCTGACTCCCTCAAACTTACCGTTTCCCTGGCAGCCTGACCACTCACACTTACTGTGTCGCTGTCACCCTGAGACCCTAACACTTACTGCATCACTGTCACCCTCACACATCCTGCATCACTGTCACCCTGACCCCCCTCGCACTTATTGCATCACTATCACCCTGATCCTATCACACTTACTGCATCACTGTCACCCTGACCCCCTCACATTCACTGCGTCACTATCACCCTGAACCCTCTCAATTACTATGTCACTGTCACCATGACACTTCACACTTACTGCTCACTATCACCCTGACCCCCTCACACGTAGGGCATCACTATCACCCTGACTCCCTCACAATTACTACGTCACTATCATCCGGACCCCCTCACCATTACTATATCACTGTCACCCTGAACCACTCACACTTACTGCGTCGCTCACATCCTGACACACTCACACTTACTGTGTCAATACCAGCCTGAGCTCCTCACACTTACTGCATCACTATCACCCTGGCCCCATCACACTTATGATATCACTATCACCCCGAGCCCCTCACACATACTGCGTCACTACACACTTAGCCCCTCACAGTTCCTGCATCACTATCATCCTGACCCCCACACAGTTCCTGCGTCACTATCACTCTGACCTCCTCACACTTACTTTGTCACTGTCACCCTGACCCTGTCACACTTACTGCGTCGCTATCATCCTGACCCCCTCACATTTCCTGTGACACTATCATCCTGACTGACTCACAATTATTGCATCATTGTCAGCCTGATCCCTCAGAGTTATTGCGTCACTGTCATTACTGACCCCTCACACTTACAGCTTCACTACAAGCTGGACACACTCACACTTACTGCATCACTATCAGACTGAGCCCCTTACACCTACTGCATCACTACTAGCCTCGTTCCCTCACACTTACTGCATCACTATCACACTGACCTCATCACAATTACTGCATCACTATCACCCTGACCCCCTCACGCTTACTGTGTCACTATCACCCTGGCACAATCACACTTACTGTGTCACTGTCCCCATGACCCACTCACACTTTCTGCGTCAGTGTCGCCCTAACATCCCGACAATTACTGCAGCACTGTCACACTGACCCCCTCACATTTACTGCATCACTGTCACACTGACCCCCTGACACTTACTACTTTGCTATCACCCTGACCCAAGCTAATGCAACACAATCACCCTGAACCCCTCATACTTTCTGCAACACTATCACCCTAACCCCCTCACAATTCCTGCGTCACTATCATCCTCAACCCCTCTCACTTATTGTGTCACTGTCACCCTGACCCCCTCACACTTACTACATCACTATCACCCTGAGCCCCTCACACTTACTGTGTCACTGACACCCTGACCTTGTCACACCTACTGCATCACTATCATCCTGACCCTCTCATAGTTCCTGCGTCACTATCATCCTGATCCCCTCATACTTACTTCATCACTATCACCCTGACCCCCTCACACTTACAGCATCACTATTACCCTGACCCACTCACACTTACTGCGTCACTGTCACACTGACCCCCTCACATTTACTGCATCACTGTCACAGTGACCCCCTCACACTTACTACTTTGCTATCACCCTGACCCAAGCTAATGTATCACAATCACCCTGAACCCCTCATACTTTCTGCGACACTATCACCCTAACCCCCTCACAATTCCTGCGTCACTATCATCCTCAACCCCTCACACTTATTGTGTCACTGTCACACTGACCCCCTCACACTTACTACATCAATATCACCCTGAGCCCCTCACACTTACTGTGTCACTGCCACCCTGACCTTGTCACACCTACTGCATCACTATCATCCTGACCCTCTTATAGTTCCTGCATCACTATCATCCTAATCACCTCACACTTACTTCAGCACGATCACCCTGATCCCCTCACACTTACAGCATCACTATTACCCTGACCCACTCACACTTACAGCGTCGCTATCACCGTGACACCGTCACATTCACTGCATCACTATCATCCTGCCACAAACACTCTTACTGTGTCACTGTCACCCTGAGACCCTCACACTGACTGCGTCACTGTCTCCCTTACCCCCTGACACTTACTGTTTCACTGTCATACTGACCCAATCACACCTACTGTGTCAATATCACTGTGACCCCTTATCACTGACTGCATCACTGTCACCCTCACCCCCTCACACTTACTGTGTCGCCATAACACTGACCCCCTCAAACCTACTGCGTTACTATCACCCTGACCCACTCACACTTACTGCGTCACTGTCATCCTGACCCCCTCACACTTATTTCATCACTATCACCCTGACCCCCTCAAACTTACAGCATCACTATCACCCTGACCCCATCACACTTACTTCATCACTATCACCTTGACCCCCTCACACTTACAGCATCAATATTACCTGACCCACTCACACGTACAGCATCACTATCACCGTGACACCGTCACATTCACTGAATCACTATCATCCTTGCGCAAACACTCTTATTGTGTCACTTTTACCCTGAACCCCTCACACTGACTGCGTCACTGTCAACCTTACCCCCTGACACTTACTGTTTCACTGTCACACTGACCCAATCACACCTACTGTGTCAATATCACTCTGACCCCCTATCACTGACTGCATCACTGTCACTCTGACCCCCTCACATTTACTGTGTCACCATAACCCTGACCCCCTCATACTTACTGCATTACTATCACCCTGACCCTCTCACACTTACTGCGTCACTGTCATCCTGACCCCCTCACACTTATTTCATCACTATCACCCTGACCCCCTCAAACTTACAGCATCACTATCACCCTGACCCCATCACACTTACTTCATCACTATCACCCTGACCCCCTCACACTTACAGCATCACTATCACCCTGACCCACTCACACTTACTGCGTCATCATCACCGTGACACCCTCACATTCAGTGCGACGCTATCGCCCTGGCACATTCATTCTTACTGCATCATTACTAGACTGACTCCCTCAAACTCACTGTGTCCCCGTCACCATTACCTCCTCACACTTACCACCACATATTCACTGCGTCACTATCACCCTGACCCCTCACAATTACTACGTCACTGTCACCCTGACACGCTCACACTTACTGCTCACTATCACTCTGACCCCCTCAGATGTACTGCATCTCTATCACCCTGACTCCCTCACAATTACTATGTCACTGTCACCCTGACCCACTCACAATTACGGAGTCACTGTCACCCTGACCCCTCACACTTACTGCGTCACTGTCACCCTGACCCACTCACACTTACTGTGTCTATACCAGCCTGACCCTCACACTGACTGCATCACTATCACCCTGGCCCCATCACACTTAATGTATCACTACTAGGCTCTTCACCTCACACTTAATGAATCACAGTCACCCTGACCCCCTCACGCTTACTGCATCACTGTCACACGGACCCCCCCCCCCACATTCAGTACGATGCTATCACCCTGGCACATTCACAATTACTGTATCATTACCAGCCTGACTGCCTCAAACTCACTGTGTCCCTGTCACCCTTACCTCCTGACACTTAATGTATCACGGTCACCCTGACCACCTCACACTTACTGCGTCGCCATTACCCTGACCCCAGTTAATGCGTCACAATCACCCTGAACGCCTCACACTTACTGCATCTCTGTCACCCTGACCTCATCACAGTTCCTGCGTCACTATCATCCTCAACCCCTCACACGTATTGCGTCACTGTCACCCTGACCCCCTCACAGTTCCTGCGTCATTATCATCCTCAACCCCTCAAACTTACTGCATCTCTGTCACCCTGACCCACTCACACTTACTGCGTCACTATCACCGTGACACCCTCACATTCACTGCGTCACAATCATCCTGGCACAATCGCACTTACTGTGTCACTACCAGCCTGACTCCCACAAAATTGCTGTGTCGCTTTCACCCTGACACCCTCACACTTACTGCGTCACTGTCACCCTCACACTTCCTGCATCACAATTACCCTGACTCGTTCACACTTACTGCATCACTATCACCCTCACCCACTCACACTTTCTGCGTAACTGTCACCCTGACACCCTCACACTTATTGCGTCACTATCACCCTGACGCCATCACACTTACTGCATGACTATCACCCAGACTCCCTTCACATTGGCTGCGTCACGGTCACCATGAACCCCTCACACTGACTGCATCATTGTTACTCTGACCCCTCACACTTACTCTTTCACTGTCACCCTTACCCCCTCACACTTACTGCGTCACTATCACCGTGACACCCTCACATTCACTGCGTCACAATCATCCTGGCACAATCGCACTTACTGTGTCACTACCAGCCTGACTCCCACAAAATTGCTGTGTCGCTTTCACCCTGACACCCTCACACTTACTGCGTCACTGTCACCCTCACACTTCCTGCATCACAATTACCCTGACTCGTTCACACTTACTGCATCACTATCACCCTCACCCACTCACACTTTCTGCGTAACTGTCACCCTGACACCCTCACACTTATTGCGTCACTATCACCCTGACGCCATCACACTTACTGCATGACTATCACCCAGACTCCCTTCACATTGGCTGCGTCACGGTCACCATGAACCCCTCACACTGACTGCATCATTGTTACTCTGACCCCTCACACTTACTCTTTCACTGTCACCCTTACCCCCTCACACTTACTGCGTTACTGTCACCCTTACCCACTCACACTTACTGCATCAATGTCACCCTGACCACCTCACATTCACTGCGTCACTATCACCCTGACCCCTCACAATTACTACGTCACTGTCACCCTGACACCCTCACACTTACTGCTCACTATCACCCTTACCCCCTCACACTTACTGCGTTACTGTCACCCTTACCCACTCACACTTACTGCATCAATGTCACCCTGACCACCTCACATTCACTGCATCTCTATCACCCTGACCCCTCACATTTACAATGTCACTGTCACCCTGACCCACTCACAATTACTGCGTCACTGTCACCCTGACCCACTCACACATACTTCGTAACTATCATCTTGACCCACTCACACTCACTGTGTCTATACCAGACTGACCCCCTCACACTGACTGCATCACTATCACCCTGGCCCCATCACACTTAATGTATCACTACTAGGCTCTTCACCTCACACTTAATGAATCACAGTCACCCTGACCCCCTCACGCTTACTGCATCTCTGTCACACGGACCCCCCCACATTCAGTGCGATGCTATCACCCTGGCACATTCACAATTACTGTATCAGTACCAGCCTGACTCCCTCAAACTCACTGTGTCCCTGTCACCCTTACCTCCTGACACTTAATGTATCACGGTCACCCTGACCACCTCACACTTAGTGCGTCGCCATTACCCTGACCCCAGTTAATGCGTCACAATCACCCTGAACCCCTCACACTTACTGCATCTCTGTCACCCTGACCTCCTCACAGTTCCTGCGTCATTATCATCCTCAACCCCTCAAACTTACTGCATCTCTGTCACCCTGACCCACTCACACTTACTGCGTCACTATCACCGTGACACCCTCACATTCACTGCGTCACTATCATCCTGGCACAATCGCACTTACTGTGTCACTACCAGCCTGACTCCCGCAAAATTGCTGTGTCGCTTTCACCCTGACCCCCTCACACTTACTGCGTCACTGTCACCCTCACACTTCCTGCATCACAATTACCCTGACTCGCTCACACTTACTGCATCACTGTCACCCTCACCCACTCACACTTTCTGCGTAAATGTCACCCTGACCCCCTCACACCTATGTGTCACTATCACCCTGACCCCATCACACTTACTGCATGACTATCACACTGACTCTCTCACACTAACTGCGTCGCTGTCACCCTGACACCCTCACACTTACTGCGTCACTATCGCCTGACCCCCTCACAATTACTGCATTACTGTCACCCAGACTCCCTTCACATTGACTGCGTCACTGTCACCAAGAACCCCTCACACTGACTGCATCACTGTTACCCTGACCCCTCACACTTACTGTTTCACTGTCACTCTGACCCCCTCAAACTTACTGCGTTACTGTCACCCTTAGCCACTCACACTTACTGCTCACTATCACTCTGACACCCTCACACTTACTGCATCTCTATCACCCTTACTCCCTCACAATTACTATGTCACTGTCACCCTGATCCCCTCACACTTACTACGTCACTGTCACACTGTCCCCCTCAAACTTACTGCGTCACTATCACCCTGACTCCCTCACACATACTGCATCACTATCGTTCTGGCACACTCGAAAATACTGTGTCAATACCAGCCTGACCCCCTCACACTGACCGCATCACTGTCACCCTGGCCCCATTACACTTAATGTGTCACTAAAAGCCTCTTTACCTCACACTTAATGAATCACAATCACCCTGACCCCCTCATGCTTACTGCGTCACTGTCACACTGACCCCCTCACATTCAGTGCGACGCTATCACGCTGGCACATTCACACTTACTGCATCACTATCAGCCTGACTCCCTCAAACTCACTGTGTCCCTGTCACCATTACCTCCTCACAGTTACTGCGTCACTGTCACCCCGAACCCCTCACATTACAGCGTCACTGTCATTCTGATCCACTCACACTTACTGCGTCACTATCACCCTGAGCCCCTCACACTCACTGTGTCACTGCCACACTGACCTTGTCACACTTACTGCGTCATTATCATCCTGATCCCCTCACAGTTCCTGCGTCACTATCATACTGACCCCCTCACACTTACTGTCTCACTGTCACCCTGACCCCCTCACACTGACTGCGTCACTGTCACCCTGACCCCCCCACCCTTACTGTTTCACTGTCACCCTGACCCAATCACACTTCCTGTGTCACTGTCACCCTGACCTCCTCAGACTGACTGCATCACTGTCGCCTTGACCCCCTCACACTACTGTGTCACTGTCACCCTGACCCCCTCACACTTACTGCATTACTATCACCCTGACGCACTCATACTTACTGCATCACTGTCATCCTGACCCACTCACACTCACTGCATCACTATCATCCTGGCAAAATCACACTTACTCAGTCACTACCCATCTGACACCCTCAAACTTACTGTGTCGCTGTCACCCTGAACCCCTCACACTTACGGCATCACTGTCACCATCACACTTCCTGCATCACAATTACCCTGACCCCCTCACACTTACTGCATCACTGTCACCCTCTCCCCCACACAATCTCTGCGCCACTGTCACCCTGACCACCCCTCACTTCGTGCGTTACTATTACCCTGACCCCCTCACACTTACTGAATGACTGTCACCCCGACCCTCTCACACTTACTGTGTCACTGTTACGCTGACACCCTCACAGTTACTGCGTCACTATCGCCTGACCCCCCTCACAATTACTGCATCATTGTCACCCTGACCGCCTCATGTTCACTGCATCACTATCACCCTGACCCCTCACAATTACTACGTCACTGTCAACCTGACGCGCTCACAATTACTGGGTCACTGTAACACTGACCTCTTACACTTACTGCGTCACTGTCACCCTGACCCACTCACACATACTTCGTAACTATCATCCTGACCCACTCACACTTACTATGTCAATACCAGCCTGACCCCTCACACTGACTGCATCACTATCACCCTGCCCCCATCACACTTAATGTGTCACTACTAGCCTCTTCACCTCACACTTAAGGAATCACAGTCACCCTGACCCCCTCACGCTTACTGCATCACTGTCACACGGACCCCCCCCCCCACATTCAGTGCGATGCTATCACCCTGGCACATTCACCCTTACTGCATCATTAACAGCGTGACTTCCTCAAACTCACTGTGTCCCTGTCACCCTTACATCCTGACAATTAATGTATCATGGTCACCCTAAACCCCTCACAATTACTGAATCTCTGTCACCCTGACCGCCTCACAGTTCCTGCGTCACTATCATCCTCACCCCCTCACACTTATTGCGTCACTGTCAGCCTGAGCCCCCTCACAGATCCTGCGTCATTATCATCCTCAACCCCTCAAAATAACTGCATCTCTGTCACCCTGACCCCATCAGACTTACTGCGTGACTGTCACACTGACCCTCTCACACTTACTGCGTCACTGTCACACTGACCCCCTCACACTTACTGTTTCACTGTCACCCTGACCCAATCACACTTCCTGTGTCATTGTCACCCTGACCTCCTCAGACTGACTGCATCACTGTCACCTTGACCCCCTCACACTGACTGTGTCACTGTCACCCTGACCCCCTCACACTTACTGCATTACTATCACCCTGACCCGCTCATACTCACTGCGTCACTGTCATCCTGATCCCCTCACACTTAGGACATCACTATCACCCTGACCCCCTCACACTTACTGCATCACTATCAACCTGACCCACTCACATTCACTTCATCACTATCATCCTGGCACAATCACACTTACTCAGTCACTAACTGCCTGACGCCCTCAAACTTACTGTTTCACTGTCACCCTGAACCCCTCACACTAACTGCATCACTGTCACAATCACACTTCCTGCATCACAATTACCCTGACCCCCTCACACTTACTGCGTGACTGTCACACTGTCCCTCTCACACTTATTGCGTCGCTGTCACCCTCACACTTACTGCGTCACTATCGCCTGACCACCTCACAATTACTGCGTTACTGTCACCCAGACTCCCTTCACATTGACCACGTCACGGTTACCATGAACCCCTCACACTGACTGCATCACTGTTACCCTGACCCCTCACACTTACACTTTCACTGTCACGCTGTCCTCCTCACACTTACTGCGTTAGTGTCACCCTTACCCACTCACACTTACTTCACCACTGTCACCCTGACCACCTCACATTCACTGCGTCACTATCACCCTGACCCCTCACATTTACTACATCACTGTCACCCTAACACCCTCAAACTTACTGCTCACTATCACTCTGACACCCTCACACTTACTGCATCTCTATCACCCTGACTCCTTCACAATTACTATGTCACTCTCACCCTGACACCCTCACACTTACTGCGTCACTGTCACACTGTCCCCCTCAAACTTACTGCGTCACTGTCACACTGACTCCCTCACACTTATGCATTACTGTCACCATCACACTTCCTGCATCACAATTACCCTGACCCCCTCACACTTACTGCGTGACTGTCACCCAGACCCTCTCACACTTACTGCGTCGCTGTCACCCTGACACCCTCACACTTACTGCGTCACTATCGCCTGACCACCTCACAATTACTGCGTTACTGTCACCCAGACTCCCTTCACATTGACTGCATCACGGTCACCATGAACCCCTCACTCTGACTGCGTCACTGTTACCCTGACCCCTCACACTTACACTTTCACTGTCACCCTGACCCACTCACACTTACTGCGTTACTGTCACCCTTACCCACTCACACTTACTGCATCACTGTCACCCTGACCACCTCACATTCACTGCGTCACTATCACCCTGACCCCTCACATTTACTACATCACTGTCACCCTGACACCCTCACACTTACTGCTGACTATCACTCTGACTCCCTCACACTTACTGCATCTCTATCACACTGACTCCCTCACAATTACTATGTCACTCTCACCCTGACCCCCTCACACTTACTGCGTCACTGTCACACTGTCCCCCTCAAACTTACTGCGTCACTGTCACACTGACTCCCTCACACATACTGCATCACTATCATTCTGGCACACTCGCACTTACTGTGTCAATACCAGCCTGACCCCCTCACACTGACTGCATTACTATCACCCTGGCCCCATCACACTTAATGTGTCACTACTAGCCTCTTTACCTCACACTTAATGAATCACAATCACCCTGACCCCCTCATGCTTACTGCGTCACTGTCACACTGACACCCTCACATTCAGTGCGGTGCTATCACACTGGCACATTCACACTTACTGCATCACTACCAGCCTGACTCCCTCAAACTCACTGCGTCCCTGTCACCATTACCTCCTCACACTTACTGCATCACTGTCACCATGAGCCCCTCACACTTACTGTGTCACTGCCACCCTGACCTTGTCACACTTACTGCGTCATTATCATCCTGATCCCCTCACAGTTCCTGCGTCATTATCGTCCTGACCCCCTCACACTTACTGTTTCACTGTCACCCTGACCCCCTCACACTGACTGCGTCACTGTCACCCTGACCCCCTCACACTTACTGTTTCACTGTCACCCTGATCTAATCACACTTCCTGTGTCACTGTCACCCTGACCTCCTCAGACTGACTGCATCACTGTCACCTTGACCCCCTCACACTTACTGTGTCACTGTCACCCTGGCCCCTCACACTTATGCATTACTGTCACCATCACACTTCCTGCATCACAATTACCCTGACCCCCTCACACTTACTGCGTGACTGTCACCCAGACCCTCTCACACTTACTGCGTCGCTGTCACCCTGACACCCTCACACTTACTGCGTCACTATCGCCTGACCACCTCACAATTACTGCGTTACTGTCACCCAGACTCCCTTCACATTGACTGCATCACGGTCACCATGAACCCCTCACTCTGACTGCGTCACTGTTACCCTGACCCCTCACACTTACACTTTCACTGTCACCCTGACCCACTCACACTTACTGCGTTACTGTCACCCTTACCCACTCACACTTACTGCATCACTGTCACCCTGACCACCTCACATTCACTGCGTCACTATCACCCTGACCCCTCACATTTACTACATCACTGTCACCCTGACACCCTCACACTTACTGCTGACTATCACTCTGACTCCCTCACACTTACTGCATCTCTATCACACTGACTCCCTCACAATTACTATGTCACTCTCACCCTGACCCCCTCACACTTACTGCGTCACTGTCACACTGTCCCCCTCAAACTTACTGCGTCACTGTCACACTGACTCCCTCACACATACTGCATCACTATCATCCTGGCACACTCGCACTTACTGTGTCAATACCAGCCTGACCCCCTCACACTGACTGCATTACTATCACCCTGGCCCCATCACACTTAATGTGTCACTACTAGCCTCTTTACCTCACACTTAATGAATCACAATCACCCTGACCCCCTCATGCTTACTGCGTCACTGTCACACTGACCCCCTCACATTCAGTGCGGTGCTATCACACTGGCACATTCACACTTACTGCATCACTACCAGCCTGACTCCCTCAAACTCACTGCGTCCCTGTCACCATTACCTCCTCACACTTACTGCATCACTGTCACCATGAGCCCCTCACACTTACTGTGTCACTGCCACCCTGACCTTGTCACACTTACTGCGTCATTATCATCCTGATCCCCTCACAGTTCCTGCGTCATTATCGTCCTGACCCCCTCACACTTACTGTTTCACTGTCACCCTGACCCCCTCACACTGACTGCGTCACTGTCACCCTGACCCCCTCACACTTACTGTTTCACTGTCACCCTGATCTAATCACACTTCCTGTGTCACTGTCACCCTGACCTCCTCAGACTGACTGCATCACTGTCACCTTGACCCCCTCACACTTACTGTGTCACTGTCACCCTGGCCCCTCACACTTATGCATTACTGTCACCATCACACTTCCTGCATCACAATTACCCTGACCCCCTCACACTTACTGCGTGACTGTCACCCAGACCCTCTCACACTTACTGCGTCGCTGTCACCCTGACACCCTCACACTTACTGCGTCACTATCGCCTGACCACCTCACAATTACTGCGTTACTGTCACCCAGACTCCCTTCACATTGACTGCATCACGGTCACCATGAACCCCTCACTCTGACTGCGTCACTGTTACCCTGACCCCTCACACTTACACTTTCACTGTCACCCTGACCCACTCACACTTACTGCGTTACTGTCACCCTTACCCACTCACACTTACTGCATCACTGTCACCCTGACCACCTCACATTCACTGCGTCACTATCACCCTGACCCCTCACATTTACTACATCACTGTCACCCTGACACCCTCACACTTACTGCTGACTATCACTCTGACACCCTCACACTTACTGCATCTCTATCACACTGACTCCCTCACAATTACTATGTCACTCTCACCCTGACCCCCTCACACTTACTGCGTCACTGTCACACTGTCCCCCTCAAACTTACTGCGTCACTGTAACACTGACTCCCTCACACATACTGCATCACTATCATTCTGGCACACTCGCACTTACTGTGTCAATACCAGCCTGACCCCCTCACACTGACGGCATCACTATCGCCCTGGCCCCATCACACTTAATGTGTCACTACTAGCCTCTTTACCTCACACTAAATGAATCACAATCACCCTGACCCCCCCATGCTTACTGCATCACTGTCACACTGACCCCCTCACATTCAGTGCGACGCTATCACGCTGGCACATTCACACTTACTGCATCACTATCAGCCTGACTCCCTCACCCTCACTGTGTCCCTGTCACCATTACCTCCTCACACTTACTGCATCACTGTCGCCATGAGCCCCTCACACTTACTGTGTCACTGCCACCCTGACCTTGTCACACTTACTGCATCATTATCATCCTGATCCCCTCACAGTTCCTGCGTCACTATCGTCCTGACCCCCTCACACTTACTGTGTCACTGTCACCCTGACCCCCTCACACTGACTGCGTCACTGTCACCCTGACCCCCTCACACTTACTGTTTCACTGTCACCCTGACCTAATCACACTTCCTGTGTCACTGTCTCCCTGACCTCCTCGGACAGACTGCATCACTGTCACCCTGACCCCCTCACACTTACTGTTTCACTGTCACGCTGACCTAATCACACTTCCTGTGTCACTGTCACCTGACCCCCTCACACTGACTGCATCACTGTTACCCTGGCCCCTCACACTTACTGCATTACTATCACCCTGACCCACTTATACTTACTGCGTCACTGTCATCCTGACCCCCTCACACTTACGACATCACTATCACTCTGACCCACTCACATTCACTGCATCACTATCATCCTGGCACAATCACACTTACTCAGTCACTACCTGCCTGACTCCCTCAAACTTACTGTGTCGCTGTCAGCCTGACCCCCTCATGCTTACTGCGTCACTGTCACACTGACCCCCTCACATTCAGTGCGGTGCTATCACACTGGCACATTCACACTTACTGCATCACTACCAGCCTGACTCCCTCAAACTCACTGTGTCCCTGTCACCATTACATCCTCACACTTACTGCATCACTGTCGCCATGAGCCCCTCACACTTACTGTGTCACTGCCACCCTGACCTTGTCACACTTACTGCATCATTATCATCCTGATCCCCTCACAGTTCCTGCGTCACTATCGTCCTGACCCCCTCACACTTACTGTGTCACTGTCACCCTGACCCCCTCACACTGACTGCGTCACTGTCACCCTGACCCCCTCACACTTACTGTTTCACTGTCACCCTGACCTAATCACACTTCCTGTGTCACTGTCTCCCTGACCTCCTCGGACAGACTGCATCACTGTCACCCTGACCCCCTCACACTTACTGTTTCACTGTCACGCTGACCTAATCACACTTCCTGTGTCACTGTCACCTGACCCCCTCACACTGACTGCATCACTGTTACCCTGGCCCCTCACACTTACTGCATTACTATCACCCTGACCCACTTATACTTACTGCGTCACTGTCATCCTGACCCCCTCACACTTACGACATCACTATCACTCTGACCCACTCACATTCACTGCATCACTATCATCCTGGCACAATCACACTTACTCAGTCACTACCTGCCTGACTCCCTCAAACTTACTGTGTCGCTGTCAGCCTGAACCCCTCACACTTACTGCGTCACTGTCACCCTGACACCCTCATACTTACTGCTTCACTATCACCTGACCCCCTGACAATAACTGCGTTACTGTCACCCAGACAACCCTCAAATTGGCTGCATCATTGTCACCATGACCCCCTTACACTGACTGCGTCACTGTTACCCTGACCCCCTCACACTTACTGCATCATTGTCACACTGACCCACTCACAGTGAGACGCTATCACCCTGGCACGTTCAAACTTATTGCATCACTACCAGCCGGACTGCCTCACACTCACTGTGTCCCTGTCACGATTGCCTCCTCACACTTACTGTGTCATTGTCACCGTGACCCCTCACAGTTGCTGCGTCACTGTCACCCTGACCCACTCACACTTACTGCGTTACTATCACTCTGAACCCCTCACACTTTCTGTGTCATTGCCACCTGACCTTGCCACACTTACTGCGTCACTATCATACTGATCCTCTCACAGTTCCTGCGTCACTATCATTCCTGACCCCCTCACATCTCCAGTGACACTATCATCCTGACTGACTCTCAATTATTGCATCATTGTCAGCCTGATCCCTCAGCGTTACTGCATCACTATCATTACTGACCCCTCATACTTACATCTTCACTATGAGTGGAACACACTCACACTTACTGCATCACTATCCAACTTAGCCCAGTACACCAACTGCATCACTACTAGCCTCAATCCCAACACGTACTGCGTCACTACTAGCCTCATTCCCTCACACTTACTGCATCACTATCACCCTGATCTCATCACAATTACTGCATCACTATCACCCTGACCCCCTCACGCTTAATGTGTAACTATCACACTGGCACAGTCACACTTACTGTGTCACTGTCCCCCTGAACCCCTCACACTTTCTGCATCACTGTCACCATAACATCCCGACACTTACTGCGTCACTGTCAAGCTGACCCACTCACACTTGCTGCGTCACTATCATCCTGACGCACTCAAACTTACTGTGTGAACACCAGCATGATCCCCTCACACTTACTGCATCACTATCACCCTGGCCGATCACACTTACTGTGTCACTACCAACCTCTTCACCTCACACTTACTGAATCACAGTAACCCTGACCCCCTCACACTTACTGCGTGACTGTCACACTGACCCTCTCACACTTACTGCGTCGCTGTCACCCTGACACCCTCACACTTACTGCGTCACTATCGCCTGACCCCCTCACAATTACTGCGTTACTGTCACCCAGACTCCCTTCATATTGACTGCGTCATGGTCACCATGAACCACTCACAATGACTGCGTCACTGTTACCCTGACTCCTCACACTTACTGTTTCACTGTCACCCTGACCCCCTCGCATTTACTGCGTTACTGTCACCCTTACCCACTCACGCTTACTGCATCACTGTCACCCTGACCACCTCACATTCACTCCGTCACTATCACCCTGACCCCTCAGAATTACTACGTCACTGTTACCCTGACATCCTTACACTTACTGCATCTCTATCACACTGACTGCCTCACAATTGCTATGTCACTCTCACCCTGACCCCCTCACACTTACTGCGTCACTGTCACACTGACCCCCTCACACTTACTGCGTCACTGTCACCCTGACTCCCTCGCACATACTGCATCACTATCATCCTGGCACACTCGCACTTACTGTGTCAATACCAGCCTGACCCCCTCACACTGACTGCATCACTATCGCCCTGGCTCCATCACACTTAATGTGTCACTACTAGCCTCTTAACCTCACACTTAATGAATCACAATCACCCTGACCCCCTCACGCTTACTGCGTCACTGTCACACTGACCCCCTCACATTCAGTGCGACGCTATCACCCTGGCACATTCACACTTAGTGCATCACTACCAGCCTGACTCCCTCAAACTCACTGTGTCCCTGTCACCATTACCTCCTCACAGTTACTGCGTCACTGTCACCCCAAACCCCTCACAGTTACAGCGTCACTGTCATCCTTACCCACTCACACTTACTGCGTCACTATCACCCTGAGCCCCTCACACTCACTGTGTCACTGCCACCCTGACCTTGTCACACTTACTGCGTCATTATCATCCTGACCCCCTCACAGTTCCTGCGTCACTATCATCCTGACCCCCTCACACTTACTGTGTCACTGTCACCCTGACCCCCTCACATTGACTGCGTCACTGCCACCTTGACCCCCGCACACTTAAGGTTTCACTGTCACCCTGACCCAATCACACCTCCTGTGTCACTGTCACCCTGACGTCGTCAGACTGACTGCATCAATGTCACCTTGACCCACTCATACTTATTGCATCACTGTCACCCTGACCCCCTCACAGTTACCACATCACTATCACCCTGACCTCCTCACACTTACTGCATCACTATCACCCTAACCCACTCATATTCACTGCATCACTATCATTCTTGCACAATCACACTTACTCAGACACTACCTGCCTGACTCCCTCAAACTTACTGGGTCGCTGTCACCCTCACCCCCTCACACTTTCTGCGCCACTGTCACCCTGACCACCCATCACTTATTGCGTAACTATTACCCTGACCTCTCACAGTTACTGCATCAATATTGCCTGACCCTCTCACAATTACTGCGTCACTATCACCCTGACCCCTCGCAATTACTGCATCACTGTCACCCTGACCGCCTCATATTCACTGCGTCACTATCACCCTGACCCCCCACAATTACTACATCACTGTCACCCTGACATGATCACACTTACTGCTCACTATCACTCTGACCCCCTCAGACTTACTTCATCTCTATCACCCTGACTCCCTCACAATTACAATGTCACTGTCACCCTGACCCCTCACACTTACTGCGTCACTGTCACCCTGACCCACTCACACATACTTCGTAACTGTCATCCTGACCGACTCACACTTACTGTGTCAACACCAGCCTGCCCCCCTCACACTGACTGCATCACTATCATCCTGGCCCCATCACACTTAATGTGTCACTACTAGCCTCTTCACCTCACACTTAATGAAGCACAGTCACCCTGACTTCCTCACACTTACTGCGTCACTGTCACATGGCTCCCCTCACACTTACTGCGTCACTGTCACCCTGGCACATTCACACTTACTGCATCATTACCAGCGTGACCCCCTCAAACTCATTGTGTCCCTGGCACCCTAACCTCCTGACACTAATGTATCACGGTCACCCTGACCCCCTCACACTTACTGCATCGCTATTACCCTGACCCCAGTTAATGCGTCACAATCACACTGAACACCTCACACTTGCTGCATCTCTGTCACCCTGACCTCCTCACAGTTCCTGCGTCACTATCATCCTCAACCCCTCAAACTTACTGCATCTCTGTCACCCTGACCCCCTCACAGTTCCTGCATCACTATCATCCTCAACCCCTCACACTTATTGCGTCACTGTCACCCTGAGTCTCTCGCAGTTACAGCGTCACTGTCACTCTGACCCCCTCATACTTATTGCTTCCATGTCACCCTCACCCACTCACACTTTCTGCGTCACTGTCACCCTGACCCCCTCACACTTACTACGTGACTGTCACCCTGACCCTCTTACACTTACTGCGTCGCAGACACCCTGACACCCTCACACTTACTGCATCACTATCGCCTGACCCCCTCATACTTACTGCATCACTGTCACCCTCACCCACCCACACTTTCTGCGTCACTGTCACCCTGACCCCCTCATGCTTACTGCATCATTGTCACCCTCACCCACTCACACTCTCTGCATCACTGTCACACTGACCCCCTCACACTTATTGCGTCAGTATCACCCTGACACCCTCACACTTACTGCGTCACTATCACCTGACCCCCTTACAATCACTGCGTTACTGTCACCCAGACACACCTCAAATTGGCTGCATCATTGTCACCATGACCCCCTTATACTGACTGCGTCACTGTTACCCTGACCCTTTCACACTTACTGTTTCACTGTCACCCTGACCCCCTTACACTTACTGAGTCACTGTCACACTGACCCACTCACAGTCAGTGAGATGCTATCACCCTGGCACGTTCAAACTTATTGCATCACTACCAGCCGGACTCCCTCAAACTCATTGTGTCCTTCTCACCATTACCTCCTCACACTTACTGCGTCACTGTCACACCGACCTCCTCACAGTTACTGCGTCACTGTCACCCTGACCAACTCACACTTACTGCGTCACTATCACCTTGAACCCCTCACACTTACTGTGTCATTGCCACCCTGACCTTGTCACACTTACTACATCACTATCATCCTGATCCCCTCACACGTACTGCATCACTATCACCCTGGCCGATCACACTTACTGTGTCACTACCAACCTCTTCACCTCACACTTACTGGATCACAGTCACCCTGACCCACTCACGCTTACTGCATCACTGTCACACTGACCCCCACACATTCAGTGTGACGCTCTCACCCTGGCACATTCACACATACTGCATCACTACCAGCCAGACTCCCTCAAACTCACTGTGTCCCTGTCACCCTTACCCCCTCAGACTTACTGTGTCACTGTCACACTGACCCCCTCACACTTTTCTGCGTCACTATCAGCCTAACACCCCGACACTTATTGCATCACTGTCACACTGATCCTATCACACTTTCTGCGTCACTATCACCTTAACACCTCGACACTTACTACGTCACTGTTACACTGAGCCCTTCACACTTACTGCATCAATATCATCCTGGCACAATCACTTTACTGCGTCATTACTAGCCAATACCCCTCACACTTGCTGCGTCAGTACCAGCCTGACGCCCTCAAATTCACTGTGTCCCTGTCACCCTGATCCCCTCACACTTACTGTGTCACTATCGCCCTGAACCCCACACACTTATTGTGTCACTATCCCCCTGACCTCCTCACACTTACTGGAAACAGTCACCCTAATTGCTGTGTCACTATTAGCCTGACCCCCTCACACTTACTGCATCACTCTCACCCTGACCCCCTCTCACTTCCTGCATCACTATCACCCTGACACCCTCACACTTATGGCGTCACTGTCACCCTCTACTCTTCACACTTACTGCGTCACTGTCTCCCTGACCCCTTCGCACTTACTGCGTCACTGTCACCCTGACCCCCTCACAATGACTGCATCACTATCATCCTGATCCCCTCACACTTACAGTTCACTATCACCCTAACGCCCTCACACTCAACTGCGTTCCAGTCACCCTCACACTTCCTGAATCACTGTCACCCGGACACCCTCACACTTACCGTGTCACTATCAGCCTGGCCCCCTCACACTTACTGTGTCACTATCATCCAGAACCCCTTACACTTTCTGTGTCACAATCACCCTGAGCCCCGCACACTTACTGTGTCAATATCACCCTGACCCCATCAGACTTACTGCGTCACTATCATCCTGACCCCCTCACACTTACTGCGTCACTATCACCCTGACCCCCTCACACTTACTGCGTCACTATCACCCTGACCCAATCACATTTACTGTATCACTGCCACCCTGACCCCATCGTACCTACTGTGTCACTACCAGCCTCTCCCTCTCACACTTACTGTGTTACTGTCACTGTGACCCCTCACACGTACTGCGTCACTATCACCCTGACACACTCCCAGTTACTGTGTCATTGTCACCCTGACACTCTCACCATAACTGCGTCCCTGTCACCGTGACCCTCTCCCACTTACTGTATCACTGTCAATCTGACCCCCTCACACTTACTGCGTCACTGTCACTGTGACACCTTCACAGTTACTGCGTCACTGTCACCCTGAACCCTACACAATTAATCTGTCACTATCACCTTGATCCCCCTTCACTATCAGCCTGACCCCCTTATATTGCTGCATCACTATGAGCCAGACTCCCTCACAATAACCATGTCATTGTCAACCTGAACCCTCACAATTATTCCGTCAGTATCACCCTGACCCACTCACACCTATTACGTCACTATGAGTCGGACCCTCTCACACATACTGCATCACTGTCACCCTGACCCCTTCTCACTTACAGCGTCACTGTCACCCTGACATACTCACACTTCCACCCTGAACCCAATCGTACTTGCTGTGTCACTACCAGCTTCTCTCTCTTACACTTACTGCGTCACTGTCACCGTGACACCCTCACACATACTGCATCACTCTCACCCTGATCCCTCACAATTATCCCGAAAGTCTCAGCCTGACCAGCTCACACTTACTGCATCACTATCACCCTGACCCCCCACACTTACTGCATCACTGCAATCATGACCCCATCACATTTACAGCATCAAATCAGCCTGAACCCCTCACACTTACTGCATCATTATCACCCTGACCACCTCACATCTACTGCATCACTATCACCCTGACACCCTGACACTTACTGCTCACTATCACTCTGACCCCCTCACACTTACTGCATCTCTATAATCCTGACTCCCTCACAATTACTATGTCACTCTCACCCTGACCCACTCACACTTACTGCGTCACTGTCACACTGTCTCCCTCACACTTACTACGTCATTGGCACCCTGACACACTCACACATACTGCGTAACTATCATCCTGACTCACTCACACTTACTGTGTCAATACCAGCCTGACCCCCTCACACTTACTGCATCACTATCCCACTAGCCGATCACACTTAATTTGTCACTACCAACCTCTTCACCTCACACTTACTGAATCACAGTCACCCTGACCCACTCAAGCTTACTGCATCACTGTCACATTGACCCCCTCACATTCAGTGCGACGCTATCACCCTGGCACATTCACACATACTGCATCACTACCAGCCTGACTCCCTCAAACTCACTGTGTCCCTGTCACCCTTACCCCCTCAGACTTACTGTGTCACTATCACACTGACCCCATCACACTTACTGTGTCACTATCACCCTGGTACAATCACACTTACTGTGTCACTGTCCCCCTGACCCCAGTAAACTTTTCTGCATCACTATCAGCCTAACACCCCGACACTTGCTGCATCACTGTCACACTGACCCTATCACACTTTCTGCATCACTATCACCCTAACACCCCGACACTTACTGCGTCACTGTTACACTGAGCACTTCACACTTACTGCATCACTATCACACTGGCACAAACATACTTACTGCGTCATTACTAGCCAATATCCCTCACACTTACTGCGTCAGTACCAGCCTGACTCCCTCAAACTCACTGTGTCCCTGTCACGCTGATCCCCTCACACTTACTGTGTCACTATCGCCCTGTCCCCCACACACTTATTGTGCCACTGTCACCCTGACACCTCACACTTACTGTGTCACTATAACCTCGACCCCATCACACTTACGGCGTCACTGTCACCCTGTACGGTTCACACTTACTGCATCACTGTCACCCTGTACGGTTCACACTTACTGCGTCACTGTCACCCGGACCCCCGCACACTTACTGCATCACTGTCACACTGACCCCCTCACAATTACTGCATCACTCTCACCCTGATCCTCTCACACTTACAGTTCACTATCACCCTGACGCCCTCACTCTCAACTGCGTCCCTGTCACCCTCACACTTACTGTGTCACTGTCACCCCGATCCCCTCACACTTACTGCGTCGCTATCACCCTGAGCCCCTCACACTTACTGTGTCAACATCACCCTGACCCCATCACACTTATTGCGTCACTACCACCCTGATCCCCTCACATTTGCTGTGTCACTATCACCCTGACCCCCTCACACTTACTGCGTCACTATCACCCTGACCCAATCACATGTACTGCGTCACTGCCACCCTGACCCCATCGTATCTGGGAGGGACCTCTTTTGTTACTTTCAGCTTCAGGACTTTATACAGAAATAGTCTATATTAAAGGTTCATCTCTGTACGTCAGGTGTGGAGACGAGAGTGCTTCAGAGTATGGGCACTCTCTCGGTCAGCGCCTTCTGTCATTTATTAGGAGGTAGTGTCTCGAAGGACATTGACCCTGTTACACCAGAACAGGAAGAGGCTATTCAGCCCCCTGGAGCCTATATACAGTTATGGGAGGAGGCCAGTCAGCTCCTCGAGTCGATAACACTGGGCCCAGAGTAGGCCATGCAGCACCAGTGCCCTGTTATGCAGCAATAGGATCAGTCTATTCGGCCTCCTCAAGTCTGTAACATAGGAACTGGAAGAGGGACTGGAGATTGGTGTACTGGGATACCAGCAGGATATTCAGTCCCATCGAACCTGTTGCACGGGAATTGGAGAAGGATGCAACCTATAAGATTTCTTATGGGAAAGGAGAAAGAAGTTTATCTCACGTGTTCTCGTGTATGGGAACAGAAGAAGGCCAATGATTCCCTCAGTCCTATATCAGGGATGCAGAAGAGACCGTTCAGTATCTCCAGTCTGTGATGGAGGAATATGAGAAGATTTTTTTTCAACCCCTCAAACTGTTACACAGCAACAAGAAGTTTGCATAAGCCTTCACGACTCTTACACATCAACAGGAGGAGGACAGGCAGACCATCGAGAGGGTGATGTGAAACACCAGAAAGACATCAGCCCACCGATTTTGTGCACAAGGAAGGGAATGAGTCCATTCAGCGACTCCGACCTCTTACAGAGCAATCAGAGCAGGTCATTTCACGCCATGTGCCAATTATACAGGATTGGAGCGAACAAAGAGATTATAGAGAGGTAAGAATTTAGAATTATCACCTTCACAATGGAATATATAGTAGTGAGAATAGTGTTGAAATTTAAGAAATATTGTTAAAGTTGATCATTCAGGAATTAATGACAAGAAATTTGCAAAGTCAAACCACAAACCATCAGAATCAACATGATTTGGATCTTGGGGATCTTAGAGATGAAATATTTGGAATTCCAGAAGACATTGAATAGCTCTGCACAAATGTTTAATCTGCAGAATAAGATCGTTTATGATTAAAAGTAATTTATCAGCTTGGATACAGGCTTGCTGAGGCAACACAATGCAGTGAGATGGAAAAAATATGGGTCATTTTCTGTTTGGCAAAATTCAACTTTTAGGAAACCCTATGTCTTGGTCTCCAGGCCCCAACTATTTACAATCTATAGGCTTACGTAGTTGAGACGATAGAACATGTTACAACCAAATTAACAGATGACTCTAACTCAGGTGAGAAATTGCAATGAAGACGGAAGTAGTTAGGAAATATATATGGATAGGGTGGGGCAACATTTGAGAGAAGAAACTGAACAACGAAAAGTATGAGTCTATCCGTTTGGATCAGTGCAGCAGAAAGGCAAATTATTATCCAAATGGAGAGAGACTTCAGAATGATTAGGTCCAGCGGGATCTGACTGTCCGCACCCATAATACAGAATACTCCGATGTAGGTACAGCAGATAATGAGAAAGGCAAGTGCAACTTTGGCATTTATTTCTAAAACAATGGATTATAAAGGGAGGGAGGTGTGAAATCGCAACTGAGGACTGTGTGCAGTCTTGGTGTCCTCACTGTCGGAGGGATGTATTTGCAATGGAGGCAGTTCAGAAGTGGTTTACTCAATTTACTCCAGAGATGAGGAGATTCTCCTCTGAAGAGAGATTGAGCAGTTCAGGCCAACACTGCCTGGAGTATAGAAAAATGAGAGGAAATGTCAGAGGTCTGGACGATGTTAAAGGTGATTGACAATGTAGATGTGAAGTGGATATTTCCTCATGCGGGACAAACTCGAACGATCCTAAAACCATAGTTTTAAGATGAGGTGGGGGAGAAATGAAACAGGGCTGAGGAGAACATACTTCTGTCACAGGGTTGGGAATCTGTGTAATTCACTGCCCCATTGTGCAGTAGGTGCTGGGATATTGAGGAAGTGAAGGAATATGGAGATCGGACAGGAAAGTGGAACTGAAGCCGCAATGACATCAGCTAAGATTGTATTCAATGTTGGAAGAGGCCTGAGGGGCTGGATTGCTGAACTGATGTTCCTCGTTCTTATTCAGCCCTTCGAATGTGTTACACATAAATGGGGGAGGACTGGTTATCAGACAGGAAGCAGGCACTCTGGAAAAATCAACCTTAGTCGGTTTGACAGAACGTCACCAGTGGAGTCACACAGTGACCGGTGCAGGGTCCACAGCTCTTTCCAATCTGTATCAATGATCAGGAGGAGTGGAACAAATGTACTGATACTATGTATGCCGATTAAACTAAGATAAACAGGAAACTAAATTATCAAGGGAAGGTGGAGAGTCAGTAATTGGATATGGACAGGTGAAGTCAATGGGTAAAAGTTTAGCAAATGGGATTTAAGATAATATATAGTCTGTCATTTTCTTTAGGAAGAATGGTACGTTACTGAATGGTATGTTACTGAAACGGAAAAATACTACAGGACTTAGTGATGCAGTGTGTACTGGAGGGTTAATTCTGACCCGATCAGACACGGGAAGTGTTGCTCCATCTTTCTAATGTTCCCAGGGACCCCATTGCTCTCAACCACCATATATATCCTCCGTCTCCAAATGGTGATGTTGACGTCGGCATACTAGGAGATGATGGATCTGTCACCCACTCCTGCCTGGAAAGTTCAGAATCATAGAAGCTGAGTGAAACAGTGACCCTAACAGCCACTGGCAGCACCATCCTCCCCCTGGTGTGAAGATGCTCATTGTGTTGAAGGAAGTGACACCACTCTGTGACCAGCTCCTTGTTCAATCAGGGTCCCCTCACACTCTGCTCCTGAGTTAAATGTAACTTGGGAAGCTGTTCCTGGAAAACCCAGTGTGGATACAGCAGATCCCTTTCCCTAGCACACTCACTCCGTGGTTTCAGATCTTCCTCTCTGTGCAGGCTCTGCTCCATTTGGTGTTCATCTTACAGACGCAGGTGTTGTAACTACAGTCCCCATGGTCCATTCAGTGTTGGGTCACCAAATCCTCAGGTCTCCCTGAATGTCTGAGGCGGGTCACAGCACAACCTCTAGCAAACCATCCCCAGCACCTCCACTAACTTTTCAATAACAGGAATCATTCAGAAGCCCCTCAGCTACAAGTTAGAGACCTGTTCTTTTACAATAATACTCAAGAGGTTTCTTCGTGTTACTAACTACACAATCATCTGAGAGGGACAAGCGCAGGTGTTCAGTGGACACGCATAGACCAAGGTTCAAAGACATGCCTAAAGCTGCTGGAACTCCTGTCCAACATGGGGCACCACATGGGGCACACCGGGAAGTGAACAATAGACCAGCACACACACACCCCTGTCCATGGAGCAGTACATGGGACACACCGGGAAATGAGCAACAGTCAAACACAGACACCCCTGACTATGGAGTACCACATGGGGCACACCAGGAAGTGAACAACAGCCCAGTATACACCTCCCTGTCTATGGAGTACGATATGGGACACCCAGGGAAGTGAGCAACAGTCAAACACACACCCCTGTCCATAGAGTACCACATGGAACACATCGGGAAGTGAACTGCAGTCTGACACATACCATTTCATTTTTTCTGAGCTTCGCAATGCCAGCTCTCGATACACTAGGGATCCAAATGGGACCCACAGCCAGGACGTACAGGAGACCACGAGCCATACGTTTTGCACATTGTTTCTGAGCTTCATAGTGATTTCCCCGGGATTCCAGGGATATGAGCACCAACGGCCAGGTTAAGGTACAGAAGGACGGATATTCATGTTATAATTGGATGATTACTTGATCGACAAGTTCAGTAAATGTGGCTCTTCTCAGACAAATGGGATAAACTGGATGAGTAGTACTTTCTTAGTTCCAATAACAAAAATACGAATATAAAGTAAATGTGCTGACAAATCAGCTGAAATCCACATCACAGAATCAGATACCATAATCCAGATGATATATCTGTGCAGCATGTAGAAGTGTTCAGACCAGGCTAGTGTACTGCTCAATACAACCCAGCAATCTGTGCAGATCACACCAGTCCATGAACTACCTCTCCAGCACTGGAGCTATGCATTAAACAGCCGTAAATTGTTATGTTAATCAGGAGCATTTACCCTCCCAGCATGTAGAGCAATATACGCCACCCTAGGGCATTGATTGTAAACCAGGAGCAGTTACCCTCCCAACATATAGGACTGTGTACACTGCCCCAGTGCATTGTTCAGTCACACTGTGTTAGATCACTGCCCAGCGTGGGGAAACCTGCAGCCCATGCTGGAAGTGACAGGATGTGCAGTTCCAATACATTTGCAGCTCCATATCTCCATTGTATCAATGGATGTAGAATATCTCAAGAGGAAGGAGGAAAATGACTTAGGGTTAACTAGGCAAAGATCAGACAAGGCTCTAGAGGGTTATAAGGTAGTCAGGAAGGAAGTGAAGAATAATCTCAGGACAGCGAGAAGCGGGCATGAAAAAGACTTGGAGAGTAGGATTAAAGTAAAACTTAAGATGTTCTATACTTTTGTGAGGAACAAGATGATGGCTTTAGTGAGGGTAGGGCTCATCAGGATAGTGGAGGGAACTTGCACCAGGAGTCGGAGGAGGTAGGGGAACATACAACATGGCGCAGTAGTACAGCACAGTACAGGCCCTTCGGCCCTCAATGTTGCGCTGACCTGTCATACCAATCTGAAGCCTATCTAACTTACACTATTCCATGTACGTTCATATGCTTGTCCAATGACGGCTTAAATGTACTTAAAGTTGGCGAATCTACTACTGTTGCAGGCAAAGCATCTCTTTAGGTCTTTCCTGGCTACCTTGTAATCCTCAAGTGCCCTAACTGTGCCTTCACATCCCATCCTAACATAAGTCGCCTTCTTCCTCTTGACCAGAGATTCCACTTCATTCGTAAACCATGGCTCCTGCAGTCTACAGCTTCCTTCCTGCCTGACAGATAGATACATTTCAAGGAGACTCAGTAGCTTTTCCTTGAATAAGCTCCACATTTCTCATGTGCACATCCCTGCAGTTTCCTTCCCCATCATATGCTTCCTAAAACTTGCCTAATGGCATTGTAATTGCCTTTCCCTCAGCTGTAACTTTTGCCCAGTGTATACACCTATCCCTTTCTATCACTGAAGTAAACGTAACAGAATTGTGATCGCTATCACCAAAGTGCTCACCTACTTCCAAGTCTAACACCTGACCAGGCTCATTACCCAGTATCAAAACTAATGTGGCTTTGCGCCTTGTTGGCCTGTCTATATACTGTGTCAGGAAGACCTCCTGCACATACTGGACAAAATCTGACCACTCTATAGTACTCGTACTATAGTGTTCTCGTTCAATATTTCAAAAGTTGAAGTTCCCAATCACATCTATTCTGTCTCTGTCACTCCTATCGAGAATCATCTTTGCTATCCTTTCCTCTACATCTCTGGAACTATTCGCAGGCATTTAGAAAACTCCCAAAGGGGTTACCTCTCCTTTCCTGTTTCTCACTTCAGCCCATACCACCTCAGTTGAAGAGTTCCCAAACATCCTTTCTGCAACTGTAATACTGTCCTTGACCAACAATGTTACACCTCCCCCTCTTTTACCATCTTCTCTGTTCTTACTGAAACATCAAAATCCTGGAACCTGCAACAACTATTCCTGTCCCTGCTCTAACCATGTCTCCAAAATGGCCACAACATTGAAGTCCCAGGTACCAACCCATGCTGCAAGTTCATCCACCTTATTCTGGATGCTCCTGGCGTTGATGTAGACACACTTCAAACCAACTTCTTGCTTGCCGGTGCCATCTTGCATCCCTGAAACTTGATTTCAGACCTCCCTATTCTCAACCCTTTCTATACTTGAACCACAATTTTGGTTCCCATTCCCCTGCTGGATTAGTTTAAACCCACCCCAATAGCCTTAGCGAATTACACCCCCCCTCCCCCCCCAGGATATTGGTACCCCTCTGGTTCAGATGAAGCCCATCCTGCTTGTAGAGGTCCTACCAACCCAGAAAGAGCCCCAATTATCCAAGAATCCAAAACCCTCCCTCCTGCACCATCCCTGTAGCCACGTGTTCATCTTCTCTCTCTCCCTATTCCTTGCCACACTAGCACATGGCACGGGCAAGAAACCAGAGCCAACAACTCTGTTCGTCCTAGCTCCAAGCTTCCATCCTAGTTCCCTGAATTTCTGTCTTAAATCCCCATCTCTCTTCCTACCTATGTCGTTGGTGCCTATGTGGACCACGACTTGGGGCTGCTCCCTCTCCCCCTTAAGGATCCCAAAAACACGATCAGAGACTTCACAAACTCTGCCACCAGGGAGGCAACACACCAACTGTGAGTCTCTCTCGTCCCCACAGATCCTCATATCTGTCCCCCTAACTATGGAGCCCCCAATGAATACTGCTATGCTCCTCTTCCCCTTTCCCTTCTGAGCAGCAAGGACAGACGCTGTGCCAGAGCCCTCTACCCTACGGCTTTCCCCTGGTAAGTTCCCCCCCCAACCCCATTGTATCCAAAACGGTATATTTATTGTTGAGGTGAATGGCCACAGGGGATCCCTGCATTGCCTGCCGGTTCCCTTTCCGTCCCCTGACTGTAATCCATTTGCCTTTTTCTTGTACCTTAGGAGTGACTACCTCCCTGTAACTCCTCTCAATATCCCCCTCTGCCACCCGAATGATCCGAAGTTCATCCAGCTCCAGCTCCAGTTCCCTAACGCGGTTTTCAAGGAGCTGGAGTCAGTTGCACTTCCAGCAGATGTAGTCAGCAGGGACACTGGTGGTGACCCTTATCTCCCACATTCTGCAGGAGGAACATTCAATTGCCCTAACCTCCATTCCCACTAGTCTAAATTCCCAAAGAGACTGTTGAAAAAAAAAGGAATAAAAAAATTCGTTAACTTTCCAAGCTGTGGCACAGGCACTTTGTTTTTGATTAGAGGAGAAGGATGGGTGCTTTATTAGATTATAAGGCAAGCTGAGCTTTTCTGGGTATTTGGTTTAATTCACAAATGGGTTCATTGCTGTGTCGTAACAGCACACTTGGAACATTGTGTTCAGTTCTGTTCGCCTTGTTATAGGAAAGATGTAGAAGCTACAGTGAGGGTGCAGAGGAATCCCTAGGGATCAACAGAAATATTGGCACACACCACACAATCGAGTGAAATATTGAGGGAGTAACCACGTGAAAAATAAATACTGGCAGATTCTGCATTTCTGTATAAACGTCAGTGTGTCAGTGTTTGTGGTATGTCTGTACTGATGCCTGTATATCTGCGTGTGCACGTGCATCAGTGTATTGGCATTTCTCTCTGTGTGCTTTATTATTTCTGTGACTGCACCAGTCTCTATGTGTGCCTGTGTAATTATATGCATATTTTTGTGTATCTGTGTGTCTCTGTGCGTATCTGTGTGCACAGCAGATCTGCCTGCCTCTGTGGTGTTTAAAGTTATGCAATGTCCGCTTCTGCTGGCCTTCACACTCTACTGCATAGATGGCAGTGGAGGGAGAAATAAGGGATTCAGTCAAGGAGGTGGGGACAGCGAGGTAGATCATAGCACCATCCAAACTGACAGCAACATCTGCACATGCACACACACACACACGCACACAGAGTTGGGTATCGGGAGGAGCATAATTGGACTGAGGACACTCAGAGTGGCGAATGCTCCTGAGTAATATCTGTGCTCGCTCTGCAATGTGGAAGTGATTTGTATTTGAAGATTATTCATTACACAGAGTGTACACCTTAAAGAGTATTTCCACTGCAACTGCATCCAAGCAACTTTGACCAAACCATCTGTAAGATGTTGCGATGAATTTATTACACGTTCTTTAAATTGTAATATTTTATAATTCACCCCTACAAGGTGTAAGTGAGAAAGGATTAAAAAGTCCTGAAACTGACCCAGTGGTGGTGGTAATATATCTAGGTATTAGACAAAACTGTCCTGTGCATCCAGAGATATTTGCAAAACCAAACAGCCATGCAATGTGAGAGAGTCACAATATTTGATGTCCTCTGATAGAAAACAAATTGACACTTGTGCAGTGGCATGGGGAGACCAGCAGAGGGTGGCATTGTATGACTACAAACTTAACAGGGACAGACGTAGAGGTGGAAGAGGGGAGAAAGGGTTTATCTCAATTTCAATGGATTTACCCCCCAAAACCACAGAGCCATCATTTCACAGAGATGCACACAAACATACATAGACACATTAAACACACAACACGTATACATACAGATATGAACACTTACACACAAACGCATGCACACGCCCGCACACACAGTGGTTTCTTTAAGATAGAGACAAGTATGTTTTTCATGAATAAGGGAATCAATGGTCAGTTGGTGAAGGCAGGAGAATGTGGCTAAGAAACATTTTAACTGTGATCAAACGGCACAGCAGATCCAAGGGGCTAAATGGCCTAATTCTGTTCCAATTTCCTATTTTGTGAAGGGATTCATTTTGGAAGTCGAGTTTGAATGCAGATTACTGGGTCAAATGTAGGATTCATAGAAATGTGGAGGAACAAACGGATCGTGGGGTCCAGGTCTGCAGGTCTCTTATTTGCCACCTAAGTTGATAGGGTTGTTAAGAAGCCGTGCTCACCACAGAGACATCATGCCTCTCTTCCCCCTCCCCCAAAACCACGTCCCTGGTCCTATGAGACAGCCGTGATCACCACTGAGACACCATGCCCCCTCCCCTTCTCCCATAACCAGGTCCCTGGTACTGTGAGACAGCCGTACTAACCACTGAGACACCATGATAACTTGATAGAGCTGAACAACATGGTGAGAGTTACAGACAGAGTAAATAGCCAGAGACCTCTTCTCGGGGTGGAAATGATTGTCACGAGGTGAGCATAATTTTAAGGTGTTTGGAGAAAGTTTTTGGAAAATGTCAAAGGCAGTGAGTCACCAGCCCCCGTCCCCCACCCCACAAACCGGGTCCCTGGTACTGTGAGACAGCTGTGCTAACCACTGAGATATCCTGTCCCTCTCCACTCCCCCCCCCAAAACTGGTTCCCTAGTCCTGTGAGACAGCCGTGCTCACCACTGAGACACCATGCACCCCCTATCACTCCCCACCAAACCGGGTCCCTGGTACTGTGAGACAGCCGTACTAACCACTGAGACACCATGCCCCCTCCCCCTCCTCCAAAACCGGGTCCCTGTTACTGTGTGACAGCCGTGGTAACCACTGAGACACCATGGTCCCCTCCCCGCTAAACCGGGTCAATGGTACAGTGGTAAAAACAATGACTGCTGATGTTGGAAACTAGATTCTGGATTAGTGATGCTGGACGAGCACAGCAGTTCAGGCAGCATCGAAGTAGCTTCGAATTCGACGTTTCTGGCAAAAGCCCTTCATCAGGAATAAAGGCAGTGAGCCTGAAGCGTGGAGAGATAAGCTAGAGGAGGGTTGGGGTGGGGAGAAAGTAGCATAGACTACAATGGGTGAGTGGGGGAGGGGATGAAGGTGATAGGTCAAGGAGGAGAGGGTGGAGTGGATAGGTAGAAAAGAAGATAGGCAGGTAGGAAAAGTGCGGACAAGTCATGGGGACAGTTACTGAGCTGGAAGTTTAGAACTAGGGTGAGGTGGGGGAAGGGGAAATGAGGATACAGTTGATGTCCACATTGATGCCCTGGGGTTGAAGTGTTCTGAGGCGGAAGATGAGGCGTTCTTCCTCCAGGCGTCTGGGGGGAGGGAGCGGCGGTGAAGGAGGCCCAGGACCTCCATTTCCTTGGCAGAGTGGGAGGGGGAGTTGAAATGTTGGGCCACAGGGCGGTGTGGTTGATTGGTGCGGGTGTCTCGGAGATGTTCCCTAAAGCACTCTGCTAGAAGGCGCCCAGTCTCTCCAATGTAGAGGAGACCGCATCGGGAGCAACAGATACAATAAATGATATTAGTGGATGTGCAAGTAAAACTTTTATAGATGTGGAAGGCTCCTTTAGGGCCTTGGATAGAGGTGAGGGAGGAGGTGTGGGCGCAGGTTTTACAGTTCCTGCGGTGGCAGGGGTAAGTGCCAGGATTGGAGGGTGGGTTGTTTGGTGGCGTGGGGGACAGCCGTGTAAACCACTGAGACACCATGCCCACCCCACACCAAACCGGTTGGTTGGTACTTTGAGACAGCCGTGTTACCAACTGAGACACCATGTCCCAATTCCCCACCCCCACCCCTCAAACCGGGTCCCTAGTACTGTGAGACAGCCGTACTAACCACTGTGACACAATGCCCCTCTCCCCCCCGCCCAAACAGGGTCCCAGGTACTGTGAGACAGCCGTGCTCACCACTGAGACACCATGCCCCCTCCCCCTCCCCCCAAACCGGGTCCCTGGTCCTCTGAGACAGCCGTGCTCACCACTGCGACATCTTACCCTTCTCCCCGCTAAACCGGGTCCCTGGTACTGTGAGACAGTCGTGCTAACCACTGAGACACCATGGCCCCCTCCGCACTAAACCGGGTCTCTGGTACTGTGGAACAGCCGTGTTAACCACTGAGATACCATGCTCACTCCCCACCAAAACGGTTCCTTGGTACTTTGAGACAGCCGTGTTACCCACTGAGACACCATGTCCCAATTCCCCACTCCCACCCCTCAAACCAGGTCCCTAGTATTGTGAGACAGCTGTACTAACCACTGCGACACCATGCACACCCTCCCCCTCTCCCTCACACCTTTTATTCCTGATGAACCTGCTCATTGGATGCTGCCTGAACATTATTTTAAGTTCACCAAGAAACAGACTTCGCTTCATTATTATATAGACTTCTCGTGTTGTTATTTCTCTGAAGACTAATAAATTCCTTCCCATATATTCGTATTAACAAAGAGTCTGTTATCCCGCGAGCTGTTCCTCACCAGTAATATTTACTCCCAGTTAAGCCGGCACATGAGATGCACTGCTGGCACTCCCTCCCAACAGCCACTTGGATGGACTAACGTCAACTGGGCTGGAACATCTCAAGGGCGATTAATGCTGGTCTAGCTTCATTAAAATCCCAAATGAACTAAAAAGACAATCCGATTTTATAATAATTATTAAACAACAAGGGCATTTTGTTGATCTGAAGAGTTTGTCACTGTCTTTGAAATTGTGAGAACTGTGTTATTTTATTTTCAGTATCTGAAGAGAACAGAAATGTAAAATGTAGCATCAGGAGTAAGGAATCAAAACAACTCCATCATGTGATAAGGTGGTGGATGATCTGATTGTGACCTCAATTGCACATTCCTCCTTTGCCCTTACAATGTTCATGCATCATTCTTAGTCAAGAATCTGCCTGCCGCTGCCTTAGGAATATTCAATGCCTTATCCTCCATCGCTATCTGGGAAGAGAATTGCACAAAGACACAACACTCTGAGAGGATGACACCAAATCACCATCTTCTTAACAGAGACATTTTTCTGTTTTACTCTCCATCCACTCATGGTAATCTCTCACACAAGGTGAAATATTGTTTTAGAATTCAACTTGAAAGACTACGTGGAATATTTTGAGGTTAAGCAAGACCACATGTTGTTCGCCTAAACCCCAGCAGATCCAGAGCCAGTCATTTCAAGATTTCCTCCTGAAATAGACGCTCCTCACAAGAGTCAGCTGAGGGAATCTTCTCTGGTTTGCATTTCATATCATTGTGGCCATCGCTCTCTCGATGTGGTTCCACCACTACATGGTAAATCTGTACAAAATCGTCCCAACTTTTAAATGTATTCTGTTTCAGAAAGTTTCAACATTTGTCTTACCTCCCAAAAAATTTGATGTTCACATAATTTTTATTTTGTAATTCAAGTGCCCGGTTCCTCTGTGCCTAAAGCCAATCTCTCCACTGAAATAATACAGTCCATTTCCATTCAACCCACCAATATCTTTTAGAACAGACACATTTTTCCAACTATGTTCCATTCACCAATATTTGCCTGTTCACTTGACCTACCTTAATCTCCTTATAGACTCATGTCCTCTTCATATCTTCCTTCTCGAACAGTTTCAAGTTTTTTTTTAGATTAGTTACAGTGTGAAGACAGGCCCTTCGGCCCAACAAGTCCACACCGACCCGCCGAAGCGCAACTCACCCAGACTCATTCTCCTACATTTACCCCTTCACCTAACACTACGGGCAATTTAGCTTGGCCAATTCATCTAAACTGCACATTTTTGGACTGTGGGAGGAAACCGGAGCACCCGGAGGAAACCGACGCTGAAGTTTGTATTCTTCCGTAATAAAGACAGAATATTTGGCCAAAGAAATGCACTGTGGCCATATTGCAAAGTAATTGACAATGAAATATATCTAAACTATAAATTTGAGACAATGCTAAAATGTTTTGCAGTCGCATCACTCAGTTCCATTACTTAAAATAGAGTCAGATGGTGTGGAATGTGTGTGGGTAGAATTGAGGACCGTAAAGGTGAAAACCCGTAGTTGGAGTTATGTACAGGTCTACAAATCGTAGTCAGAAGCCGGGGCGCATGATAGACGAGGAAATAGAAACGATATGTAGGAAAGGCAAAGTTACAGTGACTGGGGCGATTTAAATATGCAGGTGGACTGGGAAAGTCAGTGGTAGTGGTTTGCAAGGAAAGGAATTTGTGAAATGTCTACAAGATGGCTTTTTGGAGCAGCTTATGGTGCAGGCAACAAGTGAACGGGCGATACTGGATTTAGAGCTGTGCAGTGAGGCAGACTTGATAAGGAAGCTTAAGGTGAAGGAACCTTCGGAGGCAGTGATCATACTATGATTGAACCTACTCTTTAATTTGAGAGGGAGAAAGTAGAATCGGAATTAATATTACAGCTAACTAAAGACACATTCAAAGACACAAGGGAGGAGCTGGATAGAATTGTCTGGGAGAGGACCTGAGCAGGAAAGACAGTGGAACAATAATGGCGGGAGTTTCTTGGAGCAATTTAGGAGTCACAGCAGAGATTTATCCCGAGGTAAAAGATGCATTGTACAGCGAGGATGAGGCAACCATGGATGACTGGGACAGTCATGGCTAGTGTAAAAGAAGAATAGAAAGCAGATTACGTAGCAAAAAGCAGTGCGAAACCAGAAGATTTGGAAGCTTCAAAGATGAACAGATGGCAACAAAATAAGAAATAAGGACGGAGAAGATTAAATATATGGTTCAGCTCTCCAGTGTTATAAAGGACAACTGTATGAGTTCTTTAGACATATTAAGGGCAAAAGAGAAGCAGAAGTAGATATTGGGGCACTGGAAAATGACGTTGGAGAGATAGTCATGTGGAACAAATAATAGATGAGAAACTGAATAACTATTACGAGAGTGGGCAAAGAAGTGGCAGATGGAGTACAACTTGGGAAAGTGCGAGGTGATGCACATTAGTAGGAAGAATACTGGCATAGACTACTTTGTAAGTGGAGAGAAAAATCAGAAGTCTGAAGTGCAAAGAGAGTTGCGAGTTCCAGTTCAGGATTGTCTATAGATAAACTTGTTGGTTAAGTCAGCAATTAGGAAGGTGTTGTTTCTGGTGCACAGTGTGTTTGAAATCTTATATTCAGCAAATGAACTGAGTTAACGCTTACAAACAATATGTCTTTTTTTAAAAACAATTAATATTAGAACAATAAAACGTATTATAACGCAATGATAAACGTTAGAAATTATCTTATGCTTTAACTTAACTTTGGATGATCACAAACCACCCCACTAGAAGTTGACCGGGCTCGACTTGTGATGTCTTCTTGTTCTTCTGATGATCTTGGAAGTGTCTTCTCTTTCCCTGGTTATTCTCCAGTTACTGCACTGTGTGGGGTTTTGTGGTGATTCTTATACTTGCAAGTCTTCACGCCCTTTTGGGAAGGTAAGGAGGATCTGTCAATGGAATGATCAGGTTCATTTACCCTGATCAATCAGACTCAACCATGGGTTGGCTCAAGGGCAACATTCCATTGTCCCATTCAGGTCCAACTTCAGGTGAGTATTATTGGATCTGTAGTTTCAGGATTGTTTGCAATCCGTCTGTGGGTATCTCCAGCCTGTCTGGATTCTGGAGCATGTGGATTAGCACAGAGACTTTAGTCAAAGCTGGGGTCCATTTCACAGCATGCTTTAATAATTGTTCATTTTTGTAACTCCATGGTAAATTTATTATTGCCCATCGTAAGATTAAACTTTCAGGTTGCCCGCCCGGTCAGAAGGGCCTTCAGCCTGAGAGTGGTGAATCTATAGTAAGGATGGCAGTTTCCTTCCCGAAAGGACACTAGTGAACCAGGTGTTTTTTTCTTGGCAATCGATTCATAACCACTATCAGTCTCTTAATTCCAGATTTGAATTCAAGCTCCCCTACTTCCTGTGGCAGGATTTGGACCCAGGTCACCAGGACATTATCTGGGTTTATCACATAACAATTCAGTTATAAAACCACGAGGCCACTGACTTGCCCAATCCTCCATCGTGTGACTAACATGTGCAGTATGATATGCATTAGGATTTGCCTTCATGTTATCCTTGACTTCCTTATCAAGATATGGATTTTTTTTCCATTATGCAACTTCTGTTCAGGTTTCAGTATCTCCCTAATTATTTGCCAAATTTCTTCATCTGCCTGCCTTTGACTATTCTTTTCTCCCACCCCCACACACCCCCCAGTCCACCCAGGCCAAATCCTTCCTTAGGCCAGTATAATTACCATTGCCTAACTCTCATGTTTGACTCAGTCTTCACTCTTTCAATACGAATGTGAAACTCCAGCATGTTGTATTTACTCCTTCCAAGGTAAAGCTCATCCACTAATCATTCCTTGCTACATAATATCAAATCTAAATTAGCCCATTCTCAGGTTGGTTCCATGCCATCCTGCTCTCAGAAATAATCTCTCATACACTCCATGAATTTTTATTCGAGGATATCACTGTCAAGTTGATTAATTGAGTCAATTTGCATGTTCAAACACCCCTAGTTAAAATTGTGCCCCTGTTACAAGCCCTCTCTATATTCTACCTCAGAAGGACTTTGGGGGGACAGTGGCTGATAATTCCTCTTCCCAAGAGGTTTCTTCTCTTGCTTTTTATTTGCACTGAGACAGATTTCAAACATGTTTTGACACAAAACACTTTGAAAAGGTCTGAGTTCCCACTCGCACGAACAAATGTTCATTTTCTTTTCACGAACCACATTTCACAGTAAACATTGAGGAATTAATAGGGCTAAAAGTGGTCATGAGATATCTTTAGCCAACAGGATTGAGGAAAATCCCAAAGACTACGTTTCATATATAAGCAACAAGAGGGTAACTCGAGAACTGTTTGACCCACACAGGACAAAGGAAGAAAGTTATGCATGGAGTCAGAGAAAATTGGTGAGATTCTTAGCGAGTACTTTGCATCGATATTCACCAAGGAGAGGGACATGATGGATGTTGAGGTTAGGGATAGATCTTTGCGTACTCTGGGTCAAGTCGACATAAAGAGGGAGGAAGTTTTGGATATTCTAAAAGGTAGAAATGTAGACAAGCTCCCAGGTCTGGATGAGATCCAACACAGGTTACTGAGGGATCTGAGTGAGGAAATAACTGGGGCTTTAACAAATATCTTTGCAGTACCCTTGTACATGGGTGAGGTCCCAGAGGACTGGAGCATTGCTAATGCTGTCTCCTTGTTTAAGAAGGATAGCGGGAATTACCCAGGTAATTATAGACTGGCGAGCCTCAGATCAGTGGTAGGGAAGCTTCTGGAGAAGATACTGAGGGACTTGAGCAAGGTGTTTTATTAGGTTCTCCAGGGTAGGCTGATGGAGAGATGATGCTGCGTGGGGTCCAGGATGTTTTATGTAGATGGATAGAGAACTGGCTGGCCAACAGGAGACAGAGAGTAGTAATGGAAGGGGATTTCTCAAAATCGAGACCTATGACCAGTGGTATGCAACAGCGATCTGTGCTGGGACCACTGTTGTTTGTGATATATGTCAATGATTTGAATGAAGGTATCAGTTGCCTGATTAACAAGTTTGCAGATGACACCAAGATTGGTGGAGTAGCAGATAGTGAAGGGGAATGTCAGAGAATGCAGCAGAATATAGACAGATTGGAGAGATGGGCACAGAAATGGCAGATGGAGTTCAGACTGTGCAAATGCGAGGCGATGCATTTTGAAAGATCCGGTTCAAGAGCAACAATACAGTAAACGGAAAAGTCTTGAGGAAAATTGACATACAGTGAGACCTGGGTCCATTGTTTCCTGAAGGTGGTAACGCAGGTCAGTAAACTGGTCAAGGCAACATAAGGCATGCTTTCCTTCATTGGATCAGCTGTTGAGTTCAAACGTTGGCAAGTCATGTTACAGTTGCATAGGACTTTGGTTTCACCGCATTTGAAATACTGCAGATATTTCTGGTCACCACGTTACCAAAAGGATGTGGAAACTTTGAATAGAGTGCAGAGTAGGTTCACCAAGATGTTGCCTGGTATGGAGGGTGCTGGTTATGAAGAAAGATTGAGCAGATTAGGATTATTTTAATTATAAAGACAAAGGTTGAGGTGGACCTGATTGAGGTCTACAAAATCAAGAGAAATATAGCCAGGGTGGATAGCAAGAAGCTTTTTCCCCAGATTTTGGAACTCAATTACTCGGCGTCACGAGTTCAAAGTGATAGGGGAAGGGTTTATGGTCGATAGATGTGGGAAGTTCCTTACACATATGGTGGTGGCAGCCTGGAATGTGTTACCAGCAGAGGAGATCGGGGCAGGTACAATAGCATTATCTAAGATGTATCTGAAAGACACATGAATGGGCAGGCAGCAGAGGAATACATTCTCTTAGAAAATAGCTGGCACGTTTAGAAAATAGGAGGATCTGCATCAGCACAGGCTGGGAGGGCCAAAGGGTCTGTTCCTGTGCTGGAATGTTCTTAGTTCTTTATCATTCATTCTAAAAATAGCAAGATTTCAACTATTGTATGCTACAATTTAATGATACAAACCATTTATTTGACAGTACATATCAAATTATTGTCATTTCTAAATTACATTCACAGAGTCAAAGAGATGTACAGCATGAAAACAGTTCCTTTGGTCCAACCCATCCATGCCGACCAGATAACACAAACCAATCTAGTCCCACCTGCCAGCACTCAGCCCATATCCCTCTAAATCCTTTCTATTCATATACCTATGCAGACACCATCTAAATGTTGCAATTGTACTAACTTCCAGAACTTCCTCTGGCAGCTCATTCCATACCCAAACCACCCTCTGTGTGAAAAGGTTGCACCTTACATCTCTTTTATATTTTTCCTTCTCAACCTAAACCTATGCCCTCTATTTCTGGACTCCCCCACACCAGGGAAAAGACCTTGTCTATCTCCCCAATCATGGCCCTCATGATTTTATAAACCTCTTCAAGGTCACGCCTCAGTCTCCAACGTTCCACCGAAAATAGCCATAGCGCATTCAACCATCATCTATAGCTCAAACCCTCCAATCTTGGCAACATCCTTGTAAATCTTCGTAGAACACTTTCAAGATTCACAACATCCTACCGATATGAAGGGGAACAGAATTGCACGCAATATTCCAAAAGTTGCCTAACCAATGTCCTGTACAGCTGAAACATGACCTCGCAACTCCTGTACTCAATGCTCTGACCAATTAAGGAAAGCAAATCAAATGCCTTCTTCACTAACTTACCTACCTGTGACTCTACTTTCAAGGAACAATGAACCTGCCCTCCAAGGGCTCTTTGTTCAGCAACACTCCATTGGAACTCACCATTAGGAGTATTACTCCTGCTAAGATTTGCTTTCCTAAAATGCAGCATCTCACATTTATCTAAATTAAACTCCATCTGCCACTCCTCAGCCCATTGGCCCATATGATCAAGATCCTCTTGTAATCTGAGGTAATCTTCTTCGCTGTCCAATACACCTCCAATTTTGGTGTCATCATCAAATTTACTAACTATACCTCTTATACTCACATGCAAATCATTTATATAAATGACAAAAAGTAGTGGACACAGCACTGATCCTTGTGACACTTCACTGGTCACATGCCTCCAAACTGAAAAACAACACTCCACCACCAGCCTCTGAGTTCTACCTTTAGCTAGTTCTGTATCTAACTGGCTAGTTCTCCCTGTACTCCAATGAAATCCAACGTTGCTAAACAGTCTCCCATGGGGAACCTTATCGAATGCCATATAGATCATGTCCACCGCTCTGCTCTCATCAATCCTCTTTGTTACTTCTGCAAAAAATTCAATCAAGTTAGTGAGACATCATTTTCCACGCACAAAGCCATGTTGACTATCCCTAATCAGTCTTTGCCTTTCCAAATACATGTTCATCCTGTCCCTCAGGATTCCCTGCAACAACATGCCCTCCACTGACGTCAGTCTCACTGGTCTATAGTTCCCTGGCTTGTCCTTACCACTTTTCTTAAACAGTGGCACCACGTTCGCCAACCTCCAGTCTTCTGGCACCTCACTGTGGCTATCAATGGTACAAGTATCTCAGCAAGAGGCCCATCAATCAGTTCCCTAGCTTCCCACAGAGTTCTAGGCTACACCTGATCGATCGGGTCCTGGGGATTTATTCACTTTTATGCATTTTAAGACATCAGCACTTCCTCCTCTGTAATATGAACATTTTTAAAGATGTCACCAGCTATTTCTCTGTATATCTACATCGCCCATGTCCTTCTCCTGAGAAAACCATGATACAAAATACTCACTTAGTGTCACCCCCTAACCCCTGCAGCTCCACACAAAGGCTGTCTTGCTGAACTTTGAGAACTCTATTCTCTCCCTATTTACCCTTTTGTCCTCAATGTATTTGTAAAGTCCTTTTGGATTCTCCCTAAATCTATTTGCCAAAACTATCTCATGTCCACTTTTTGATTTCCTGACTTCCCTCTCTCGTATACTCCTCCTGCCTTTATACTCTTCTAAGGATTCACTCGACCTATGCTGCCTGTACCTGTCATATGCTTCCTCTTTTTTCTTAACTAGACCCTCAATTTCATTAGTCATTCAGCATTCTCTATACCTATCAGCCTTTCCTTTCATCCTAACAGGAATATATTGTCTCTGGACTCTCGTTATCTCCTTTCTGAAGGCTATCCATTTTCCAGCCATACCTTTCCCTGCGAACATCTGCTGCCATCGGCTTTTGAAAGTTATTGCCTAATACCATCAAAATTGGCATTTCTCCAATTTAGAACATTAACATTTACATCTAGTCTATCATTTTCCATCATTATTTTAAAACTAATAGAATTGTTGGCAAATAGGTGAAGCTCAAATATTTCAGGTGAGAAATTAAATCGATTGATTATATTTAAATGTGTAAGAGGTGTAAGTCGATTTGATTTTTCAATAATTTGTTCAATCTGAATATGTAATCAGTTTGAGGTCAGACACTTTGTAAATGATAGAGCGACAATGTATGTATTTGAATACTGTGATTCAATGTGTAATTATGATCACCAAAATAGCCAGACATGTTCGTTTTCGATACAAAACAAAATGTGATTCCTTACTTTTGTATAATAAAAGGTTTTTCGTGTTTATATTTTAATTCCATCAATATAGCATCAACTTAATTGTTTTCAGAGATAATGCAGTTATTGTTCAGTTGAATAATTAAAGCTCATATCGTATTATTGCCCAATTCGCAAACATGGCAAACTCCTGATCATTGTTCAGATCAGTAAACCCATGACTTTGCATCATGTCCAACATTAAAAGTGGATTCCAAAAGGCCTGAATTCGGGTACAGTGCGACTGGACTTCACAGCTGCCTGTGGCACTGAGTAAGACACTGGCCTGCCTCCTGAATCTGTCCAGACAGTTTCCAACCTGGGTCAGGGCAGTCATTCAAACATTCTCTGACAGAGATTCATTTGGGATCCACCTTGAGCAGGAGGAAACTAGCCAACAGCTATCACTGCTCTCAGTGTAGGTACAAATGCTGTCTAAATTAGATACCAATGACTGACCAGGAACCAACCTTATAAATTCATCATCAGTCAGAGCCTGGCCCTTGGAGCAGATGTATGGACATGGAGAGTCATAATCACATCGCACACGTTACTTATGGTGATGACATCTGGCATTACCTCCAGATTCCATACATCTGCCCGTGGACCAGACACTGGGTGAAAACGTTCACAATTGATGGTCTGTTGCAGCATCTTGTGTCTCACAGTGAACCCTCTGAAACTATATCCACTAAATGACTCTTGGATGGTTTGTTGCCTCCCGGGTGCTAGGGTCCGAGACATCTCGGACCGTGTCTTCAGAATCCTTAAGGGGGGAGGGGGTGTGCAGCCAGAAGTCGTGGTACACATTGGCACCAACGACATAGGTAGGAAGAGGGGTGGGGAGGTCATTCAAGAGCTCAAGGAGTTAGGCTGGAAGCTAAAAGCTAGGACAGACAGAGTCGTCATCTCTGGGTTGTTGCCGGTGCCACGTGACAGAGAGGCAAAGAATAGGGAGAGAGTGCAGTTGAACACGTGGCTGCAAGGATGGTGTAGGAGGGAGGGCTTCAGATATTTGGACAATTGGACTGCATTCTGGGGAAGGTGGGACCTGTATAAACAGCACGGGTTGCACCTGAACCAGAAGGGCACCAATATCCTGGGGGGTAGGTTTGCGAGCACTCTTCGGGGGGGTTTAAACTAATTTGGCAGGGGGATTGGATCCGGACTTGTAGTCCAGCAAGTAAGCTAGCTGTGTGTCAGGATGTTCAAGACTGTAGGGAGGCTGTGGAGAAGGTAGCACTGACAGGGAATACTTGCAGACACAAATGGGCTCAAGTGCGTATACTTCAACGCAATGAGTATCAGAAATAATGTGGGTGAACTTAAGGCATGGATCGGTTCCTGGGGCTACGATGTTGTGGCCATCACGGAAACGTGGATAGATGAGGGACAGGAATGGCTGTTGGAGGTTCCTGGTTACAGATCTTTCAGTAAGATTAGGGAGGGTGGTAAAAAAGGAGGGGGGGTGGCATTGCTAATTAGAAATGGTATAACGGCTGCAGAAAGGAAGTTTGAGGGGGATCTGCCTCTGGAGGTAGTATGGGCTGAAGTCAGAAATAGGAAAGGTGCAGTCACCTTGTTGGGTGTTTATTATAGGCCCCCCAATAGCAGCAGAGATGTGGAGAAACAGATTGGGAAACAGATTTTGGAAAGGTGCAGAAGCCACAGGGTCGGAGTCATGGGCGACTTCAACTTCCCAAATATTGATTGGAAGCTCTTTAGATCAAGTAGATTGGATGGGGCGGTGTTTGTGCAGTGTGTCCAGGAAGCTTTTCTAACGCAGTATGAAGATTGTCCAACCAGAGGGGAGGCCATATTGGATTTGGTACTCGGTAATGAACCGGGACAAGTGGTGGGCTTGTTAGTGGGTGAACATTTTGGTGATGGTGACCACAATTCTGTGACTTTCACCTTGGTTATGGAGAGAGATAGGTGTGCACAACAAGGAAGTTTTTAGAATTGGGGGAAGGGAAATTACGATGCTGTAAGACAGGATTTGAGGAGCATACGTTGGGAGCATAGGCTGTCAGGGAAGGATGTGGTGGAAATGTGGAACTTTTTCAAGGAGCAGATACGACGTGTCCTTGACATGTATGTACCGATCAGGCAGGAAAGAGATGGTCGCGTGAGGGAGCCATGGTTGACGAGGGAGGTTGAATGTCTAGTAAAGAGGAAGGAGGAGGCTTACATAAGGTTGAGGAAACAAGGTTCAGACAGAGCAGTGGAGGGATACAGGATAGCCAGAAGGGACCTGAAGAAAGGTATTAGGAGAGCTAAGAGAGGGCATGAAAAATCCTTGGCGGATAGGATCAAGGATAACTCCAAGGCATTCTATGCGTATGTGAGAAACCTGAGAATGACGAGAACGAGGGTAGGTCCGATCAAGGACAGTGGTGGGAGACTGTGTATTGAGTCGGAAGAGATAGGAGAGGTCTTGAACAAGTACTTCTCTTCAGTATTTACGAACGAGAGGGACCGTATTGTTGAAGAGGAGAGTGTGAAACGGACTGATAAGCTAGAAGAGATACCTGTTAGGAAGGAAGATGTGTTGGACATTTTGAACAACTTGAGGATAGACAAGTCCCCCGGGCCTGACGGGATATATCCTAGGATTATGTGGGAAGCAAGAGAGGAAATTGCAGTACCGTTGGCAATGATCTTCTCGTCTTCACTGGCAACGGGGGTGGTACCAGGGGACTGGAGAGTAGCGAATGTTGTGCCCCTGTTCAAAAAAGGGAATAGGGATAACCCTGGGAATTACAGGCCAGTTAGTCTTACTTCTGTGGTAGGCAAAGTAATGGAAAGGGTACTGAGGGATAGGATTTACGAGTATCTGGAAAGACACTGCTTGATTAGGGACAGCCAGCACGGATTTGTGAAGGGTAGGTCTTGCCTTACAAGTCTTATTGAATTCTTCGAGGAGGTGACCAAGCATGTGGATGAGGGTAGAGCAGTGGATGTAGTGTACATGGATTTTAGTAAGGCATTTGATAAGGTTCCCTATGGTAGGCTTATGCGGAAAGTCAGGAGGCATGGGATAGAGGGAAATTTGGCCAATTGGATCGAAAACTGGCTAACCGGTCGAAGTCAGAGAGTGGTGGTAGATGGTAAATATTCAGCATGGAGTCCAGTTACCAGTGGAGTTCCGCAGGGATCAGTTCTGGGTCCTCTGCTGTTTGTAATTTTTATTAATGACTTAGATGAGGGAGTCGAAGGGTGGGTCAGTAAATTTGCAGATGATACAAAGATAGGTGGAGTTGTGGACAGTGAGGAGGGCTGTTGTCGGCTGCAGAGGGACTTAGATATGATGCATAGCTGGGCTGAGGAGTGGCAGATGGAGTTCAACCCTGCCAAGTGTGAGGTTGTCCATTTTGGAAGAACAAATAAGAATGCGGAATACAGGGTTAATGGTAGGGTTCTTGGTCAGGTGGAGGAACAGAGGGATCTTGGGGTCTATGTACATAGATCTTTGAAGGTTGCCACTCAGGTGGATAGAGTTTGTAAGAAGGCCTATGGAGTATTATCGTTCATTAGCAGAGGGATTGAATTCAAGAGTCGTGAAGTGATGTTGCAGCTGTACAGGAGTTTGGTTAGGCCACATTTGGAGTACTGTGTGCAGTTCTGGTCGCCTCACTTTAGGAAAGATGTGGAAGCTTTGGAGAGGGTGCAGAGAAGATTTACCAGGATGTTGCCTGGAATGGAGAGTAGGTCGTACGAGGATAGGTTGAGAGTTCTCGGCCTTTTCTCGTTGGAACGGCGAAGGATGAGGGTTGACTTGATAGAGGTTTATAAGATGATCAGAGGAATAGATAGAGTAGACAGTCAGAAACTTTTTCCCCGGGTACAACAGAGTGTTACAAGGGGACATAAATTTAAGGTGAAAGGTGGAAGATATAGGGGAGATAACAGGGGTGGGTTCTTTACCCAGAGAGTGGTGGGGGCATGGAATGCGCTGCCCGTGGGGGTGGTAGAGTCAGATTCATTGGCGACCTTTAAGCGGCATTTGGATAGGTACATGGATGGGTGCTTAATCTAGGATAGAAGTTCGGCACAACATCGTGGGCCGAAGGGCCTGTTCTGTGCTGTATTGTTCTATGTTCTATGTTCTATGTTCTACCTTCACATTAACCAGGATAAAAATATAATTGTACATGCCTGTGGATGCTCAGATACTAATTATAGGTCATCCAACAGAATGAATCTGAAGAAACCAGGAGCAAATAGTAAGCCAAGAATCGTTTTAATAACTGAACTTGGTTGATTTTGTCTGGTCTTGGAAACCTCACATATTGTGCTGACATTCAGGTGAATGTAACAAAGCACATCAAAACTGGAAGTCTTGGTCTAACGCCCCACCCCAGATTCCTGACCTCACACACCTCACTCCCTCACCCACCTCACTCCCTCCCACATTCACCAACCGACGAGAATTCACAAACTGAGTGAAACTTGGAACATAGAACAGCACAGTGCAGGCGCTTCAGCTCTCAATGTTTTGGCAGCCTTTTATCCTACTCTAAGATCAGACTAACCTACATAACATTCAATGTACTAACTTCCATGTGCATATCCAAGAGTCTTCTTAAATATCTCTAAAGTATCTGACTCTACTCCCACCACTGGTGGTGCATTCCGTCCCCACCACATTCTGTGTAAAGAACCTATCTCTGACAGTCCCCGAAATCTTTCTCCAATAACCTTAACATTACGCCCCTTATTGATAGCCACTTCTGCCATGGGAAAAGACTTTGGCTATCCAATCTATCTATGTCTCTCAACATCTTGTACAGCTCCATCAAGTCACGTCTCATCCTTCTTCGCTCCAGGGAGAAAAGCCCCAGCTCCCTCAACCTTTCTCACTAAGACGTGTCCTCCAGTCCTGGCAGCATCCTGGCAAATCTCCTCTACACACTGTCTGAGGCTTCCACATGTTTCCTATACGGAGGCAACCAGAACTGAACACAATACTCCTAGTGCAGTTGAACCGCAGCTTTATTGACCTTAGCATTAACCTCGCCGCACTTAAAAATAATCCCCCATAATGAAAGCCTACACACCATACAACTCCTTAAAAACCTTATCAACGTCGGTGGCAACACTAAAGAAATTATGGACATGGACCCCAGGATCCCTCTGTTGCTCCACACTGCCAAGAATTCTGCCTTTAACCCTGTATCCTGTATGCAAATGCAACCTTTCGAAATTAAATCAATTCGCACTTTTAACGGTTAAACTCTATCTGCCACTTATCAGCCCAGCTCTGTATCCTCGAGGAGAAAGTGAGGGCTGCAGATGCTGGAGATCAGAGCTGAAAATGTATTGCTTGATAAGCGCAGCAGGTCAGGCAGCATTCAAGGAACAGGAGAATCGACATTTCGGGCATAAGCCCTTCTTCCATTCCTGAAGAATGGCTTATTCCCGAAACGTCGATTCTCCTGTTCCTTGGATGCTGCCTGACCTGCTGCGCTTTTCCAGCAATACATTTTCAGCTCTGTATCCTATCAATGTCCTGTTGCAAACTACAACAACCCACCACACTATCCAGAACTCCATCAACCTTCATGTCATCAGCAAACTTTCTAACTCACCATTCCACTTACTCATCAAAGTCGTTTATGAAAATAACAAAGAGAACAGGCCCCAGAACCGATCCCTGTGGAACGCCACTGCTCACTGAGCTCCAGGCTGAATACTTTCCATCTTCTACCACCCTCTGTCTTCTATGGGCCAGCCATGCCCATATCCGAGAGCCAGATTTCCCTGCGTCCCATGCCTCCTTACCTTCTGAATGAGCCTACAATGGGGAACCTTATCAAACGCCTTGTTCACCACATCTACTGGTCGATCTTCATCAACATGTTTTTTCACATCTTCAAAAAGTTCAATAAGGTTTGTGAGGCATGACCTGCTCTTCAAAAAGCCATGCTGACTACGTCTGATTATACTATGGTTTTTTTTCAGTAATTGTAAATCCTGTCTCTCAGAATCGTCTCCAATACTTTGCCCTCCACTGGTCGAAGACTGACTGTTCTATCATTCCCAGGGTTATCCCTATTCCCTTCCCTGAACAAGGGGATAACATTTGCCACCCACCAAACATCTGGCACAACTCCAGTGAATAGTGAAGATGAATGTATTATTACCAAAGTTACACCAATCTCTTCCATCACCTCCTGTAGTAACCTTATGTATAGCCCATCTGGCCCAGGGGATTTATCCATCCTTATGTTTGTACTTCAATCAGTCTGTATTTACCCTCAACCTGTCTACACCATATCCAACCAATTGATTGACTGCTTTCCTTTTCAATGCTACATACAGTGCTGCCTTGCTGAGCAAGTATGGTTCCCAACATCCTGCAAATCACGGAATCAAAAAAAAAGGAATGCACCAATGCTTTCCTGATAAAGATCTCATGCCCGAACTATCGACTCTCCTGCTCCTCGGATGCCGTCTGACCTGCTGTACTTTTCCAGCACCACACTTTTTGACTCTGATCTCCATCAACTGCAGTCCTCACTTTCTCCATTACTGAGGGCTGTCCCCTCTGCACACTGAGGGCGGGGGGGGGGGGGGGGCGGAATTAACCATCAGAATCTCATTGTATGTGGAGCTGACTGCTCAATTCTGGAAAGTTGCACTTGCTGAATACATTTCTTTTAAAAAAAGAAATTACAATTCAACAAATATTGATTCAGTCCCAGAGTTACAAGTTTGGTTCATGGTTTGGGCAGCCTGATAACAAATAGTGAATGATTGAGGAACTCCGGGGCACAGAGTATTGCAGGTGTTATATTCCAGCTTACATTAATGCTGGGAGTATTATCAGACAGACTGTTGTGACAATGGCATGAGTCGACACGTGGAGGTGGAATATTTTTGCCATCACAGAGACGTGTTTGAGGGAGGTCAGGGCAAACAATCAGTATGCTGTTGTACTGGAACTACAGGCACGACTAGAGAGGGTGTTAAAGAGGAAGCGGTGTTGCATTATTAATTAAAGAACAGTTACCGCAGTAAGGAGGGATGATACCTTGGACGTATCTCCAAATGAGGCATTATGGGTCGAGGTGAGGTTCCAAACGATGACAGGCACACTGCTAGGGATATTTTATAGAGCCCCGGAAAGATGAAAATGCAGGAGCAAATATATAACCAATTCAGTGAAGTGTGTAATAACCAATTCACTGAGGTGTGAAGGAAACCAGGCTGGAGATGTTACAGAGATAGGAAAACAAGGCAGGAGGTGTTACAGAGAGATAGGAAAGCAAAGCTGGAGATGTTACAGGGAGAGAGGAAAGTAAGGCTGGAGATATTACAGAGAGATAAAAAAGCAAGGCTAGAAATGTTACTGAGAAAGGAAAGCAAGGCCGGCGATGTTACAGAGACAGGGGATAGTAAGGTCAGAGGTGTTACAGTGAGATAGGAAAACAATGTTGGAGATGTTATAGAGATAGGAAAGCAAGGCTGGGGATGTTATAGAGATAGGAAAGCAAGGCTGGAGATGTTACAGAGATAGGTAAGCAAGGGTGGAGATGTTACAGGGACAGAGGAAAGCAAGGCTGGAGATGTGACAGAGAGAGACGAAAGCAAGGCTGGAGATGTGACATAGAGACGAAAGCAAGGCGGGAGATGTTACAGTGACAGAGGAAAGCAAGGCTGGAGATGTTACAAGGACAGAGGAAAGCAAGGCGGGAGATGTGACTGAGAGAGGAAAGCGAGGCTGGAGATGTTACCGTGATAGGAAAGCAAGGCGGGAGATGTGACTGAGAGAGGAAAGCGAGGCTGGAGATGTTACAGAGAGAAGAAAACAAGGCCTGCGATGTTACACTGATAGAAAAGCAAGGCTGGAGATGTTACAGAGATAGGAAAGCAAGGCTGGAGATGTTACAGAGACACAGGACCACATACTTACCAAATAGCCAAAACAGCCAGTGACAGACAGATCTAACTAACAAATCATACCTAATCTCTGCAATCCTGATGCATGCAATCAACGTGAATTGTGTGGTCAATCAAACAACTCACTGGAGGAGTAGGATCCACAAATATCACCCTCCTCAACGATGAAAGGGCCCAGTACAACAATAGAAAAGATAAGGCTGAAACATTCACAACAATGTTCAGACCAAAGTGTTGATCGGATGGTCTATTTTAGTCTTCTCCAGATGGCAGTCATCAGCTAAATCTATTCACTGTGTGTGGTAATTCCAAACGGATGGAGGGATGGGGAATGCAAAGGCTGTGGGCCCTGAGAACATTCCATCCAAGTTTTTCCTGCTGGGATACTTCACTGGGACCTACCTGACAATGTGGGAAACTATCTGGGTGTGTCCTGTACACACACAGACAAAACATCAGACAATCAATGACTGCCCTAATTGCTCTAATTCCCAACATTAATAAAGTGATGGAAGATGTCATCTACAGTGGGATCAAGCAGCACTGCCTCAACACCAACCTGCTCGCTGAAGCTCAGTTTGGGCTCTCATTCCTTGGGCACATTGAAGCCTTGGTTTAACGATGTACAACAAGAGAACATACAGCTGAATTCTCGAGTTGAGGTGACAGTGACTGCACTTAACATCATCATAACTTCATTTGACCAAGTGTCATATCCTGGATTAACAGCAAAACTGGAGCAAATAGGAATCGTCTGCATTGGCTGAAGTTATACCTGGTACAAAGGAAGGTGGCTGGGGTTGGTGGGGAGCAGCCATCTCAGCTCCGCCGCATGTCTCCAGGGGAGGGGTTTCTGAGTAAACCTTTAGACCAGAAATGGAAAGGCAGGGCACTATACACCAACAGGATGATTGGGTTGTTCTCTTGTTAGATAGGTGCGACTAGCAGCAGTTTAACTGAACAGTCATCATGTCTCAAGCAAGGGAGAGGTTGAGTAAGACAGACGTTTCCAGGCACCTCATTCAGTGCTGGAACTGAACGCACACTGTTGGCATTAATCTACATTGCAAACTAGCTGTCCAACTGACTGAACTAACCAAGTCCTCCCTCAGCTCCTTGGGGAAGATACTGCAACATTATTCTGTTCAGATATGTTGTTAGATACCTTGGAGCATGTGGAACTAGAAGCAAGCTTCCTAGCTCAGAGAGAGTGACAGCATCAGTGAACTGTAAGAGTTCTCTCTGCACTAGGCCCAATAATTTCCAGCTGCTTCATAAATGACCACCCCCTACTCAAGTTAAGTCACAACTGGGATGTTTGCCAATGATTGGACAATGTTCAACACCATTCGTGATTTACTCAGATACTGGAGCAGTTCTTGTCCAAATGCAACAGGTCCTGGAAATATGCAGGTGTGTGCTTAACAGTGACAAGTACCATTTCCATTACACACATGCCAGACAACGATTACCTCTGACAATAGAAAAGTGTACCATATCATTTAATGTTCAATGCCACCACCATCACAGAACACCCGGGGATTACCGTTAACCAGAACTGGACAGACCATATAATTTCATTACCCAGTCCTGTGAAGGGCTTATGCTAAAACGTCGACTCTCCTGTAACTCAGGTGCTGCCTGACCTGTTGTGCTTTTCCAGTGCCACACTTTGACACATATTAATTCATTGGCTACAAGAATATGTCAGGGGCGAGAAATCCTACAGGAATGACTCACCTCAAAATTTCGGAAAGCCTGTCTCCCACCAAAAAGACTCATGTTGAATGTGTGTGTGATTAAATACCCCCATTTGCCTGTGTGAGTGCAGCTTCACTTCTCATACACTGATACTCAGAAGCAGTAATGTCTGCCATCTACACGGTGTTCTGCAGAAATGTGCCAAGGCTCCTTACAACGTACCTCTAAACCCCCGACCATCAAGAAGGACAAGGGACGCAGATACATGGGACTACCATGTTCGCGTTCCAACCCAAGCCATTTACCGAGCTGATTGGGAAGCGTATTGCCGTTCTTTCAGTGTCACTGTTTCAACTTCCTCCCTAATGGTATTGTAAGACTACCTATAGCACATGGGCTGCAGCGGGTCAATGTGACAGCTCACGCCCACCTTCTCAAGGGCAACAAGGGACAGGCAACAAATAATGGCCTTATCACATTCCATGAATAAATTAGCATGAAAAATATTGTCCAGACCTGCCCAATTCTGGACACTGTCCCTTGGGTTTTGTGAGCTCTGGCTGGTTGGGTCTAGGCAGTAACCTATTTGTTGTAAACAGCTGAAGGAATATGCTGTTTGAAACATTCGGACAGTCTCTCAGAGGCATGGCCTACATATCAAACATCACACAGACACTGAAAATCACATCACACATGACTGAGCTCTGAGACAGACAGAGGCAACTGAAAATATAGTCATATCTGACTAACATGTTTAATCACACAGTGATATTGTTGCCACAAAAATGATTATGAGTGAACATTAGCAGGGGGAAGTGAGGACTGCAGATGCTGGAGATCAGAGTCAAAAAGTGTGGTTCTGAAAGAAAGCACAGCCGTTCAGGCAGCATCCGAGGAGCAAGAGAGTCGACTATTCGTTCAAAATATTAATACAAGAGAAAATAATTGTATATTTTCAAAATCCTTGTACTTTATAATAATTTGGTCTTGGGTGTGGGAAAGAGATTTATCATTTCAATGCTCCTTACTGTGAGTTGTGCACTGTTTTCATTATAATGTCGTTATAAAAGTGAATGGAGTAAATGGGTGGATTTTGTGCTTCTTGGACAATCTAAAAGTTGGTTTTATGAAAGGTTATCGAAACTTCAGTAAAGAGCCTTTGCTGTTAATGGTTAGAACAATGCTGCAAACATTTACACAGAGATTTCCAACTCAATTCACACACAAGATCATTGGGCTGGGATGATGCTGGCCATCAATGGAGCTGCACAATTCTGTTTGGATACTGACATTGTGGGACTAACATACACTGGATATGGTTTATGAGGGATTCAATGTAAGCTGCCATGTGCTGCAGGAGCCCATCACCTTTATAACACCTTCATTCAGGATTGTGTCCAAGGTGCAGAATTACAGAGTTTAGGTGCCACACCAGAAGAGATATACTTGCAGGACATGGCTGTTTACAGGTAATTGTTACAAATGTTGAACTGCGTCTGAATCAGCACCATGTGCTTGTCCATTGACCAGTTTTCCCCACTCACATCTCTCCGTTGTTCAGGAATGTCTCTAACTAGTCTATTGTGAGGGATTATGTCAGTAACTGCCCAGCTCCAGTTTGGAAACTCACTGGACAGATTCTGGAGATGGCCCGTATTTTGGAGGTCATGGTGAGGGCCAGTAACACTATGTCTGAATTCAGGCTTTTCCGCAAAGTCAGTTTCAACAGCTTTGCTGCCTGCAAGATGGTGTGTTCATTCATCTGAACATCAATCAGCTGTTTACTACAGTCACTGAATTGTGTTATAGTTAGCTGTGCGCTCTGGTAATTCAATTATTGTTCACTTCAATGGTTTTCAACTAAAAAAATGATGTTTGGTTTATTTTAAAATATGTAAGAAAGAAAGTGATATTACCTCTTCATTATACAAAATGTAAAAGTGACCTGTTGTATATATCCCACAGGCTAATCAAGCAAAAGTCAGATATTATCTGTAAAGCAGGAGCCTGTGAACAGGACTAATACCTGGCAACGTCACCACACTCTCTGTTAGGGTATGTCACACTGACAGGACAAGCCAGGCAGACGGGGTCAGCTCCGTGGTATATAGTCAGTATCGTGCTCAGCATTGATGCTGGATCCTGTGGCTGCTGGACTGCTCTGCGGCAGGTTATGGGGGAATCAATAAAAGGGAAACATATAATTGACCACATCATCACCGAATTGCCTGCTGCAGATACACCTCTCCATTTCATATATCGGTGAGAATGGTCACTGCACAGTCCTTATGGAGAACAGGGGCTAACATCACATTTTACAGACTCCCCTCACCATGATATGTAGCCCCCTCGGCTTTAAACAGATTGAGAAACTAATGATGATACATCCATGAGGTGCAGTGGGCCACAGTCAGGGGCAGAATCATACTCTGTACAACTCATACAGTCTGCAAACTCACAGCCCAACATAACCCCCTACTGTACAATAACCATAACAGCCCGACAAACGTCCCACTGTACAGTAACCATCACGGCCAGACATACCTACAACTGTACAGTAACCATCAAGGGCACGACATACCTCCCACTGTACAGTAACCATCACGACTCGACATACCTCCCACTGTACAGTAACCATCACAGCCCAACATAACACCCACTGCACAGTAACCATCACAGCCCGACATACCCCCCACTGTACAATAACCATCACGACCCGACATACCTCCCACTGTACAGTAACCATCACAGCCCAACATAACCCCCACTGCACAGTAACCATCACAGCCCAACATAACCCCCACTGTACAATAACCGTCACGGCCCGACACACCTCCCACTGTACAGTAACCATCAAACCCCGACATACCTCCCACTGTACAGTAACCATCACACCCCGACATACCTCCCACTGTACAATAACCGTCACGGCCCGACATACCTCCCATTGTACAGTAACCATCACACCCCGACATACCTCCCACTGTACAATAACCGTCACGGCCCGACATACCTCCCACTGTACAGTAACCATCACACCCCAAATTACCTCTCACTGTACAGTAACCGTCACTGCCTGACATACCTCCCACCGGACAGTAAACATCACACCCCAACATAACTCTCACTGTACAGTAAACGTCACAGCCCGACATCCCTCGCATTGTACAGTAACCATCACGGCCCGACATACCTCACACTGTACAGTAACCATCACGGCCCGACATACCTCCCACTGTACAGTAAACATCACAGCCTGACATATCTCCTGCTGTACAGAAACCATCACGGCCCGACATACCTCACACTGTACAGTAACCATCACGGCCCGACATGCCTCCCGCTGTACAGTAAACATCACGGCCCGACATACCTCCCATTGTACAGTAACCATCACACCCCGACATACCTCCCACTGTACAATAACCGTCACGGCCCGACATACCTCCCACTGTACAGTAACCATCACACCCCAAATTACCTCTCACTGTACAGTAACCGTCACTGCCTGACATACCTCCCACCGGACAGTAAACATCACACCCCAACATAACTCTCACTGTACAGTAAACGTCACAGCCCGACATCCCTCGCATTGTACAGTAACCATCACGGCCCAACATACCTCCCACTGTACAGTAACCATCACGGCCTGACGTACCTCCCACTGTACAGTAACCATCACGGACGGACATACCTCCCACTGTACAGTAATCGTCACGGCCCGACATATCTCCCACTGTACAGTAACCATCACGGCACGACATACCTCCCACTGTACAGTAACCATCACGGACGGACATACCTCCCACTGTACAGTAATCGTCACGGCCCAGCATAGCTCTCACTCTACGGTAACCATCAAGAGCAGCACGTTGGTTCAGTGGTTTGCACTGCTACCTCACAACACCAAGGTTGCGGGGTGACTGTCTGTGTGAAGTTTGCGCATTCCCCAGTGTCTGCGTGGGCTTCCTCCCACACTTCAAAGATGTGCCGGTCAGGTGGATTGGCCATGGAAAATTGCACATAGTGTTAGTTGATTTAGTCAGAGGGAAATGGGTCTGTTGTGGGTTACAGTTTGGAGGGTTGGTGTGGACTGTTTGGGCTGAAGGGCCTATTTCCACACTGTATGGAATCTAATTTACTCTCCAAGATCCCAATCAGGAATATGATGCAATAATCACTTGTCTGAATGAGTCGAGCTCCATCAGTATCTAATATTTTGAAAAAGTGACACAATTCATTGATAAGTGCATAGGGCTGGATGTTAGCCGCTTCCACCTTAGCAAGGCCTTTGATGTGGTTACTTATGGCAGGCTCAAACAGATGGTGAGGTGAAATGGGATCAGCGGTCAGTTAGTAAGATGGATAGGGAACTGCTTGGTATAGAAGACAGAGTAGTGGTGGAACAGTGTTTTTTGTGACTGGAGATGTGTGAATAGATTGGCGGAGTTGCAGATTGTGAGGATAATTGCCAGAGAATACAGCAGGATACAGGTCCCCTAGACTTGGACAGAGAAAACACAGATGTAACTTTATCTTGACAATTGTGACGTGATGCGTTTTAAAAGGTCTAATGCAGGAGAGAAGTATACAGGAGATGGAAAAAACTACGAATTGCATCAACATCCAAAGGGTGTACAGCTCCACATTCCCCTAAAAGTGTAAACATGGGTGGATAGGGTGATCAAGAAAACTGATGGTAAACTTGCAGACATGTATAAGAGCATACAATATGAAAATTAGCAGGTCATATTGCAGCTGTAGAGAAACGTAGTTCGGGCACATTTGGAATATTGTGTACAGTACAGGTTGCCACACCAGCAGAACGATGTGGAAGTGTTGGAGAGGGTATGGAAAGATTTCCCAGCATGTTGCCTGGTTTTGAGGGTATTAGCCAGAAGGAGAAATTGAACACACATGGTTTGTGTGCACCTGGGCATCATTGGCCATGGGGCTACCTGATAGATGTTTACAAAATTATCAGAGGCATAGATAGAAGGACAGTTAGAGGCTTTTTCCCAGAGTAGAAATATCAATTACTCAGGACCGTAGATTTTATGTAAAAGGGAGAAAGTCAGGAGATATGATAAGCAAGTTAATTTTTGCTGTTCCAGACAGAATGTGAAAGTGCCTGGAATACACCGATAGAGGAGAAGAAGCCAATATAGCAAGGTTTCAGAGGCATCTTGTCACAGAGAAGAGACAGCAACGAATAGAATAACATAGAATGTGTAGAAGCAAAAACTTTCGTTTCAAGTTTTGAAGGGTATCATGTGTCAGTGTGGGCTTGCTGGGCTGAAGGGCCTGTTCCTGTGCTGGACTGTTCTTTAAGTCAAGATTTGAATGCAGCAGTGGCGAGATGCTGAGTGATTGATTACTGATGATCAACAGCCACATTATTGCTGAACTCTCCTCATCAACTTGCAGCTTCATATCCTCCCTCCCACTGCAGGGAAACTCAATATGTAGAATTGATACGAACGTTAGAGCTGGTAACTGGTGACTCCATCTCGCCCCTCGCTCCTACGGCTTGGACACTAACATCTCGGGGGACACTGCACAGATAGAAGCTGCATGTAATCCATACCCACCAATGCTGGCATCTGTCACATGCCAGCCTCACCATGCCATCCCAGCACATCTCTGACCCACTGACAGTATGCTTTTTTACTTCAATGCTGCAGCTCAGGCTGCACGGACAACTCTCATTGCAATGCTACTGCAAGGACACTGTGCTCAGGGGGACACACCCAGCTCATGGACTGTCCCTCTGGGCTGCACACTCAATGCTGCTGCAAGGACACTGTGCTCAGGGACATACACCCAGCTCATGGACTGTTCCTCTGGGATATTCACTCCATGTTTGTACACACTCACTTTGAGCTGACTTGAGTACTCACTGAATTATTGCCTTGCCTTACCCTGCTCTCAGCCAGAGCTACCAGGCTCACCACCTGCTGTATTGTCTTGGTATTTAGCACAGACACAAAACCAAGAAGCCTGATATCATTGTCCACGGTCAGTCATGGTGCCCAGCATAGTGAGTCGGGGGAGTCTCAGATCCCAGCCCGGGAGCTTGGGCACAGTCAGTCAGCCTCTCATGGTTGTTAGGGTCTGGATCCTTCCCCTGTTGAGGGGGTGAGGAGATGAATGTTGGGGAAACTCCTGTGCCTCTTGTCTCTTTCTCTCCTATTGTGGGATGGTTCCTTCTGGGATGTGAAAATTAGCAAGAGGGATTAAGGGAGATGGAAAGGGTTGGTGCAGCTGTTAATGCTGGTGCAGCTTGGGGAAAGTTGGCGAGGTGTACTGAGTGAATGAATACGCAGCACAGACACAAGGCAGAGTAAGGCAGAGTGGCAGAGGTGAGGGTGGAGAGACTGAGAGAAGGTGCTGCATTCAGTGAGAGTGGGAGAACATGAGCCTTGGTGGGAGGTGGGAGAACATGAGAATTGGTGGGAGGTGGGTGCAGTAACAGAGAGAGAGTGAGGGTGAGGTCACAAAGTGCAGATGGTGGTACTTTCCCTGGTGGAGTGGGCAAGGTCACTGACCTGCTTCCTACACTGCTGGGCATTCACTCAGAAGGCTGGCACATCACTGACCTCGGGGTCACCCTCGGACCAAGCTTGCAGGGTCTGGTGTTGTGGCCTCCCCTGCTCATCCTGGAGAAAGATAATGTCCCTTTCCTGCATCATGCCATCCACCTGATCCTCGGGGTCTTGGCCACAACGTGGGATCCTAATTTTACTACCTTCACCCAAACCTCACCCACACCCCCACCATGTCCAGGGCAGCATTGGAGTGACAATCAAAGAGTGTGATGACTTTTTTAAAAATTGCATCTGTAACAGGGAATCTGGTGCATTCTGGGATATCGAGACAGTGGGCAGTTTTTATGCCTATAACAAACCGTAAAATAATCATTGGGCTCGGATCAGTTGAAAGAAGGGACATAGAGGCAGGGAAGGTAGTTAATGAGGCAGATTGAGGATGTTATCATGAGAACATTCACTGAGACATGTGGAGACAAACCCTCCATGAAACTGACAGAACTGAGATTGGCCAAAACAAAAGATTCAGGCCCTTATCTTGTGCAAATTTTGTCGTGCAAAATATTGTAAGTTATAAACTTATAGAGGACCTATAAAAGAGATTCACATCCTTGAGGGTGACGAACACACTGTCCCATACAATTAAAAGAAGGTGGGAAGTAAAATCACCAGCCATGTTTTCTCATTGTCCATCATTTTCCGTTCCTCACTAGGTAGAACTGTACAAGTAAATCGTTCAGTCACAGTGTGCTGCTTGTAATTCTGGTCACTATATCACATGGAAGGATGGAATTAGAATGGCGAGTGTACAGAAGAATGTGAGGATTGCAGATGCTGGAAATTAGAGTCAGGTAGTGTGGTGTGGGAAAAGTACAGCAGGTCTGGTAGCATCAGAGTGCCAGGAGAATTGACATTTGCAGCATGTTTCACTCTTGGAAGTGGTACAGAAGAGGTTTGGCATCGTGGGAAAGTGAAAATGCAGTTATGAAGAAAGGTTGAAGTGGAGAATTCTGAGAGGAGATTTGATTAACCTGCACATGTTGTCAAGGGACTGGATAGAGAGGGAGAGACTGTCTTGTTCTTATTGGACAGCTCAGTTACCAGCAGCAAATATTTAATGTAATTGGATGAAGTATTGAAGAAATAGTGAGGCAAGTTGTTATTTCACCCAGAGTAAGGAAGGGATCTGGGAGTCATGCATGGAAGTGGAGTAGAAGCAGAAACTCTGGAAAAGTTTAAAAATGTGCCTTGATCTGAACCTGAAGTCCTACAGTTTTTGTGGAATCATAACAATGATTTTTTTTGAAAGAATGAAGCTTGCTGGCAACTTTTTAGTAAGTGCAGACCATTTCGCGAGTCATCTCCTCTGTGTTGAAGGAATTTCTAATATTTAGACAATATAGAGAGAATCAGTGTAAACGGATCAGGGAAAGGACAGAGAGGAGTAGTGTGTAAATTGATTAGCATCACAAAAATACTGATCCTTGCATTTATATACAATGCTACTTCCCTGTGGAGGTCTTTTTCTCCTTCTTGTATAAATGATTATTCGGTTCTCAGTCTTGGTCACACTGCAGTCATATCTGTCTTGTTTCATTCTATTTTTCCTACTGCTTCATTGGCCTTGTTGAAAAAGCAGGAAGGAATTTGGCGATGACAGCAAGTGCCAGAAACCATGATGAATGTAAATTTGGGAAAAGTTTACATTGATAGGAAGGCGTGCGAAGACAGCGGGATATTACAGAGATATGGATTGTTCTAGGGACTGAAGGACATTACAAGGACAAAGATAGTTTTAGGTTTTGGTTGAAGTGAAAAGTGAGCTGGACCAGCCAGATCAAAATATTGTCTACTGTAAACTTACAAAGAAAAACTCTCCACGAAACCTGATGAAAATGATACCTGTGTCTGCCTGTATCAGAAAAAAAGAATCTACCAGATGTCGGAGATGGTGGGAGGGCTAGGTTGTGTTGTGAGAAGTGGTTAAGGTACACAGAGCCTACAGATAGAGCCCACATTGTGACAGGTGAACTTATCTGTCCTACCATCGAGATTCGGGTCAATGATGCAGACTGAATTCACACCAGATGAAACAAGTATTGTTCTCAAAATAATTTTCAATTGTAACATTTCAGGAAGTGAGAACTTAATCTTATCTGAGGCTATGCTGAGTTGACCCTGGTCAAGTATTCCTACCTGGGAATTGCTGTTTCTATGCAGTCTTTTCTGTTGTAACGATGTCAGTTCGGAGTCACATGCAGATATGTATACAGAATAGGTAAGTACATTCAGGACTGAACCAGCCCAGTTAATTAGGTATTTATAGCTACTCGCATCCATTCTGGAAATGAGTCCCACAATCAGATCAGGGAAATCCCATGCTTCCTGCCTTACCTGAATATTGTCAGCTGCTCTCACCTAACCTGGAACTGATCTCCCAAATACGATTTGGAAGATTACAGATTCTGCCCAGCCTTTTCGGGGTCAGCTGCTCACACCTATTTCAGTATGGAGTCCCACAGTTAGAGCAGGCAGATTCCAAACTCAATAATAGGCCCATACATTTGCAGTTTAATAGCATTTTTCCTCTTCAAATTATAGCCAAACAGACAAACAACAGATTATTTTCTCTGTGCCTACAAATAGCAGTCTCTGTGACATCTCTCATGTTCTGCCACCCTTCCTATCTCTGTAGATCCTCTACTTTCTACAAACAGTCATACATTTATGGCATCCTCCAAACACAAAATCTACCCCTACTCCCGAAAAGCCATTCCTCCTCCTGGAGAAGGTCACAGACATACAGGCCGATCAAGGTTGTGAATGAGATTAGAGCTAGTAAGGACGATATAGGTGAAGAGTTTTAGATAGAGAGCTGGCAGAAGACAAAAGAAAACCTTATTTGACACTGCAGGAGATTAATAAGACGAGGTTCTCCTGAAAAGAATGTGACTTTTCTTGGAAGATTTCATAGAGAGCATTGCAGTAGCGGGAGGAATTTCAGAGACAGTGAGATTTGAAGGGGCTAATGAAGATTCCAGATACACAGAGTGTTCTTTTGATCTAGTGGAGATTACAGAAATAAGGAGAGCTCAAGGTGTTTCCAGAGATAGGGTGGGATTTAGAATGTGGAGACTGCAGAGATAGGGAGCTGTGTAGGTGGTTACAGAATAGGGAGTGCTGTGGGGCCTAGAGGATTTTACACAACAGATTACACATTGGAGCACGTCAGACAACAGGGAACATTGGAGGGACTTGAAGAAGTTTAAGAGATGGGCAGATTTGTAAAGGATGGAGAAAGGTGCACTGAATAATGAACAGTGTAATGGCTGGAGGAGGTTATGGAGATCATGAAATTTATCAGTGCGGGAGGGAGTTAGTGACCCTGATGATTGCGTGATGATTGTGTGAGCTGGAGGAAATTGTAAAGATTGGGAGTTTTCTATGTATCGGAGTAATTACAGACAAAGCTGTCAGGCCTTGAGAATTATTACATCGAGAGTGAGCATTTAGAGGAGATTGCAGAGAACGGAGATTTATAAAATGGCCTGTATAAGTTACAGAGAAAAGGAGGGGTGCTTTGACTGACAGATGTTTCAGAGGTAAAAATGGATCACGCAGGATCAATAAGGTTATGAAGACTCAGTATAATTAGAGTTGGAGAACTCTTGAGAATTGCACTAATCCACACAGACATCGTAAGGCAAGAGGGTGTCATTTGACCCATGATGTTTACACCAGCTTTTCATCTGAGTTCATTACAGAGTAGTGATCTCGCGGTTTCTCCCATACCATTACACATTTCTCAAAGTTTGTGAGAAGATTTGTAGTTTGGGTGCTCGTTGTTGGAGTTCTGTTCACCGAGCTGGGAATTTGTGTTGCAGACGTTTCGTCCCCTGTCTAGGTGACATCCTCCGTGCTTGGGAGACTCCTGTGAAGCGCTTCTGTGATGTTTTCTCCGGCATTTATAGTGGTTTGTCTCTACCGCTTCTGGTTGTCAGTTCCAGCTGTCTGCTGCAGTGGCCGGTATATTGGGTCCAGGTTGATGTAGTTGTTGATCGAATCTGAGGATAAGTGCCATGCCTCTAGGAATTCCCTGGCTGTTCTGTTTGGTTTGTCCTAGAATAGTAGTGATGTCCCAGTCAAAATCATGTTGCTTGTCATCTGAGTGTGTGGCTACTAAGCTGGTCATGTAGTTTTGTGGCTAGTTTGTGTTCATGGATGCGGATCGTTAGCTGTCTTCCTGTTTGTCCGATGTAGTGTTTTGTGCAGTCCTTGCATGGGATTTTGTACACTACGTTGGTTTTGCTCATGCTGGGTATCGGGTCCTTCGTTCTGGTGAGTTGTTGTCTGAGAGTGGCTGTTGGTTTGTGTGCTATTATGAGTCCTAGTGGTCGTAGTAGTGTGGCTGTCAGTTCAGAAATGTTCTTGATGTATGGTAACGTGGCTAGTCCTTTGGGTTGTGGCCTGTGCTCATTCCATTGTCTTTCCCTTAGGCATCTGTTGATGAAATTGCAGGGGTATCCGTTTTTGGCAAATACATCGTAGAGGTGTTCTTCTTCCTCTTTTTGCAGTTCTGGTGTGCTGCAGTGTATTCTGGCCCTTTTGAACAGTATCTTGATGCAACTTCGTTTGTGTGTGTTGGGGTGGCTGCTTTCGTAGTTCAGGACTTGGTCTGTGTATGTGGCTTCCCTGTACACCTTTGCGGTGAATTGTCCATTCAGTGTTCTTCCACACACGCAGATGACAAGAAACATGAGTTTGACGGGGACAATACTACTATTATAGGACAAGCCAAACAGAGAACAGCCAGGGAATTCCTAGAGGCGTTGCACTCATCCACAGATTCAATCAATAAGCATATCGACCTGGACCAAACATACTGGTCTCTGCAGCGGACAGCTGGAACTGACAACCAGAAACGGCAGAGACAAACCTGTATAAATGCCGGAGGAAACATCACAGAAGCGCTTCACTTCTGTGAAGGCTCCCAAGCACTGAGGATGTCACCTAGACAGGGGACGAAACGTCTACAACACAAATTCCCAGCTCGGCGAAGAGAAACACAACAATTACACATTTCGTTTAGTTGCAATAACCATCCAATCCCCTCTTGAAAATTTCCATTGAACATCCATTTACAACACATCCTAGCTACTCACCAATAGAAAAGGTTCTTACTTCTATCATAGTTCTCCTATTGTACATAAACTGAAATCTGTGTCCTCTCGTTTTGCGAGTGGGCACAGTTTTATCCAATCTAATCTATTCAGTCTGCCTATGAGTTTGAAAAACTGCATCCAATCTCCTCTTAGCCACCTTCACTTCAGTGAGAACAGTTGCAACAGTCTGACATCATAACAGGTCTTACTCACTCCTGGAAATATTATTTTAGATCAGTTCTTCATCCTTTCCAATGTGTTCATATCCATCTGATCATGTGAACACAGTTGAAGCCGAATGTGTTTGATGCAAGTTCAACATTACCGCTTTACTCTTGAACTCTCAGTATTTATAAAGACAGGAACACAGTATGTTTTTCCTATGTTTAATGTCCTACAAACTTCAATGATCTTTACACATCCTGTGTTCCTATATTCCTGCCTATTTTATATTGTCTTTTAATGTTCTTGCTAGAAATTTGCATTGTCTCATGTTTCAATGTGCCAAACTTCATCAATCACCTCTCTACTGTTTCTAAGAAATTGGCAATGTAAGTTTAGAGTCCTACAATGTTTTCCTCACAGTTTACAATTTCTTTAATTGCTGTGTCAACTGTAAACTTTGAATGGGTCCCTGCACACCAGATGTACATCGTTCATACATATCAAAATGAATGAGGTCACCAAAATTGAATCCTGCGGAACTTCACTGAAAATCTATGTCCAGCCTGAATTAAAAATCTAGTGACCATTACTCTCGATTTCCTACCATTCCTCTCGATTTCCAGTCAATTTTGTGACCAAATTGATACAGTCCCTTTTATTCCACGCAAGAATGAATGAATGAATGATTTAATGTCACAAATATCGAGGGAAAAACAGTGAAACACATTTGTTGCCTGTGCCACAAAGATATTCCTCATCAATGTTGTACCTTTCGAGTGACAGAGTTTCCCCCTCTGTCAGCATGACCTGGGAGGGTTCGGCCACTTTGGTAAAGACAGAGATGAAGTATTCATCTCACTCTCAGCTATTCCCCTTCTTCTCAGTATAAATCCTCTCTCAAGTGTTGAATCAGCCTTACTCCACCTTTTCGCACACTCCCTTAGACGAGAACGAGGGTAGGTCCGATCAAGGACAGTAGTGGGAGACTATGTATTGAGGCGGAAGAGATAGGAGAGGTCTTGAACAAGTACTTCTCTTCAGTATTTACGAACGAGAGGGACCGTATTGTTGAAGAGGCGAGTGTGAAACGGACTGGTAAGCTAGAAGAGATACTTGTTAGGAAGGAAGATGTGTTGGATATTTTGAACAACTTGAGGATAGACACGTCCCCCGGGCCTGACGGGATATATCCTTGGATTATGTGGGAAGCAAGAGAGGAAATTGCAGTACCGTTGGCAATGATCTTCTCGTCTTCACTGTCAACGGGGGTGGTACCAGGAGACTGGAGAGTAGCGAATGTTGTGCCCCTGTTCAAAAAAGGGAATAGGGATAACCCCGGGAATTACAGGCCAGTTAGTCTTACTTCTGTGGTAGGCAAAGTAATGGAAAGGGTACCGAGGGATAGGATTTATGAGTATCTGGAAAGACACTGCTTGTTCAGGGACAGCCAGCACGGTTTTGTGAAGGGTAGGTCTTGCCTTACAACTCTTATTCAATTCTTCGAGGAGGTGACCAAGCATTTGGATGAGGGTAGAGCAGTGGATGTAGTGTACATGGATTTTAGTAAGGCATTTGATAAGGTAGGCTTATGCGGAAAGTCAGGAGGCATGGGATAGAGGGAAATTTGGCCAATTGGATAGAAAACTGGCCAACCGGTCGAAGTCAGAGAGTGATGGTAGATGGTAAATATTCAGCCTGGAGCCCAGTTACAAGTGGAGTTCTGCAGGGATCAGTTCTGGGTCCTCTGCTGTTTGTAATTTTTATTAATGACTTGGATGAGGGAGTCGAAGGGTGGGTCAGTAAATTTGCAGATGATACGAAGATAGGTGGAGTTGTGGACAGTGAGGAGGGCATTTCTCGTTTGCAAAGGGACTTAGATATGATGCAGAGCTGGGCTGAGGAGTGGCAGATGGAGTTCAATCCTGCCAAGTGTGAGGTTGTCCATTTTGGAAGAACAAATAAGAATGCGGAATACAGGGTTAATGGTAGGGTTCTTAGTCAGGTGGAGGAACAGAGGAATCTTGGGGTCTATGTACATAGATCTTTGAAATTTGCCACTCAGGTGGATAGAGTTTGAAAGAAGGCCTATGGAGTATTATCGTTCATTAGCAGTGGGGTTGAATTCAAGAGTCGTGAAGTGATGTTGCAGCTGTACAGGACTTTGGTTCGGCCACAGTTGGAGTACTGTGTGCAGTTCTGGTCGCCTCACTTTAGGAAAGATGTGGAAGCTTTGGAGAGGGTGCAGAGAAGATTTACCAGGATGTTGCCTGGAATGGAGAATAGGTCGTACGAGGATAGGTTGAGAGTTCTCGGCCTTTTCTCGTTGGAACGGCGAAGGATGAGAGGTTTATAAGATGATCAGAGGAATAGATAGAGTAGACAGTCAGAAACTTTTTCCCCGGGTACAACAGAGTGTTACAAGGGGACATAAATTTAAGGTGAAGGGTGGAAGGTATAGGGGAGATGTCAGGGGTGGGTTCTTTACCCAAAGAGTGGTGGGGGCATGGAATGCCCTGCCCATGGGAGTGGTAGAGTCAGAATCATTGGCGTCCTTTAAGCGGCATTTGGATAGGTACATGGATGGGTGCTTAATCTAGGATAGAAGTTCGGCACAACATCGTGGGCCGAAGGGCCTGTTCTTTGCTGTATTGTTCTGTGTTCTAGAAGCTTTTTTGACTCAGAAAGGTGTGACAACTTCATGTTGGCTTTCTATTTTCTCATAAATTCCTCCGCTGTATCATCTCTGCCCTAAACCTTCAGTATTTCTCCTGGTTCACAATTCTGTTCTCTGTCTGGCAGCTATTCAATTGTTCTTCTTCACATTAACCTTTTGCTCCATTGTCATCGAGGGAGCGTTGGGTTTGTTTACCCTGCCTTTCCTGTGTGAGGAACTGACCCAAGCCATTGAATGGAGCCCATTGCTCAATTTTTCTTTTTCTGACCAACTTGGTGTTCCGGCCATACTTTCCCAGATTCCTTCTTGCCCCAGTGAAGGCAGCTCCCAGTCGATTGATTTTTCTCAAACTCAGTTCAATGCATAGCATTCTCTACCAACATCCTGAACGTTACAATAAAATGATCATCGTGCCAGAAAATGTTCCCACCTCATACTGGATCCACTTTCCCCACCACTTTTCCATGGTCCCTTGGGGTGGGCATATACGCCTGCAGTAAGCTGTCCTCCATGCAATCCGTCACTGCCCAGACACGGTCAGTATCCCAGTCTGTATCTGGATAATGCAAGTTTCTCAACACTATCACATTGCCATCTCTGTATACTTTTCACTAGTTGGTAGCCCACAGACGGTCCCTCACAGCGTAACTTTATACTTTTTGTACTAAAGCTTCGGCCAAATTCATTCTGAACTTGGAGGCATCAACTTAATCTCAGACTCATTAACTAACACTATCCTGAACCAATACATCTACTACACTTTATCGTTTGCTTTCCTTTATATCATTTTTCAATACGTTATACCTTGGGCTCCATACATCAGGAAGAATGCATTGGATCTGGAGCAGGTAAAGAGGAAGTTCACAAGAAAAATCCCAGGAATGAAAGGCATAACAGATGAAGAATGTTTGCGGGCTCTGGGACTATACATGATAGAGTTTAGAAGGACAATGGGAGTTGTGATCGAAACTTACAGAATACTGAATGGATTGGACAGAGTGGACTTAGGGAAGATGTTTCCATTGACAGGAGAGACAAGTAACCAAGGGCACAGCCTTCGAGTAAAGGGAAAACCTTTTAGATCGGAAATAAGGGGAAACGTCTTCACCCAGAGAGTGGGGATTCTGTGGAATTCATTGCCACAGAAAGCTATGGATGCAAGGTCATTGAGTAGATTTATAACAAAGGTAGAAAAGTTTTTGATTGCCATGAGATCGAAGGGGGAAAGAAGGAAAACGGGCTTGAAAAACCGATCAGTCAAATGTGAATGGTGGAGCAGACTTGATGGACACAGTGACATTCTTGATACCACAATCCTAGAATTACCTTGATAGTCACAGAAACACTGACACCTTCTTCAGTTTCCTGACTCCTCTGTGACTATTGCCCCTCCTTCCTTCTCCCTCCCCTCCTGTACAGTCAGGCTGCTTGTGGTGCCACAGACATGGCGCTGGCTGCCCTCCCCTGAGCAGACAGCACCTTCATCAGCTTCCAAACTGGGAAAATGAATTGGGAGGGACCCCCCCCCACCCCCCCCCACCCCCCCCACCCCCCAGGGTAATCCTGTATTCCCTGACTGTCTCTCTTGAATGATCATCCATTCCCTTCCTTCTTATAGGCCGTTATGACAGCAGTGTGATCCCCTCCCTGTATGTGTTATTCACCTAACTCTCAGCATCATAGATGTCACTCAGAATCTCCAGTCATTAAGTGAGCTGCATGACGCAGTGTTCGTCTCGAACACCAGCAGTGGCTATGACTTCCCAATGTAACAGAAAATGTTTTCCATTTTACCAACCCACTATTCCCTGGAAGGACAGCAACTCCAAAAGCACGGGAACATCAGCATTTCTCCCGCTCTGTGCTGCTCGCTCTCAGGTTCTCTCTCTTTGTGACTCCCAGGTAATTGTACTCCGCAAGCCTGAGCTGAGATTTATAATAACCCATTCCGCACTGCTCCCTCACAGGATCGCCGCTGCGCCTGGTAGATAGTGAAAAAGAGGAGGATTAGAGGGGGCAGAAGGTGTTACAGTGATTGAGCGAGCTGTAGGGGATGGAACAGGCTATCTGGAGAGATAGGCAGATCTGCAGTACCTAAAGCAGGTTACTGGAAGACACAGCGAGAGTTGCAGGCACTGAATAAGGCAAAGGAAATAGAGAGATGGTGGTTTGTTGGTGACGGAGCTTTGTCGAGTCTAAAGGGCTTTTTGTGAGCTGCTAACAGACAGAGAAAGACTTCAATGAATGCAAAGTGACAGCCAGGAAGTGTGCGAAGGTATTGGACACTGTTGGATGTTACAGAGTTAGAAGACTTGCAATAACTGGGGGAAGGGGGGTGGAATATAGAGCATTGGGGTACGGGTGGTCTTCCAGGAACCTCAGGCCATGAGGAGGTACAGAGAATGGGAACATTCTGAAATGGTGGCATTGTAGGAACTGGACGAGGTGAGATGGATAAGGAGGGTGAAAAGTGTGAATTAAACACATCCAGCCACTGTAATTCATAGAGATTTTTGGAGGGGATCCTGTGCTGCAATTTGTAACAGTGATATGGAGGGATATAGATACTGAGAGGTTACAATTTTAAAAAGGAAGAGTTGAATGGTGATCAGAAGGTTAAACAGGAATAAAAACAATTTGCAAGATCAACAGCACAGACGGGAATGGAGGAGGTGAGATATTGTGAGGAACTATAAGAGTTGTACGTAGAGGAGTATGTCACCCATAAAGGGAGAGCTGCATTGTCTGTACGCAGTTACAGTGGAACATGTGGGATATGTTACAGAGATGAGGAGTGTCGGAGCGCCTGCTGGAGGGTACACAGATAACAACAGTTCCAACGGCTGGTGCAGTCACTCAGGAAGGCAGCTCACTACCACCTTCTCAGGGACAACTCCAAATCAATTTTTTAAAAATGCTGACTCAGCCAACAATGCACATGTCCGTTAATGAATGAAGGAAGGAAGGAATTTGTAGAAAAATCAACAAGCAGCACTGAGGTCACTCAGGAAGGCTCTTTCAGCAGCCCTTCACAAACCCGGAACCACTATTCCCTGGAAGGACAGCAATTCCAGGTGCACGGGAACACCAGCATTTCCAAGGTGCCCTCCAAGCCACGCTCCATCCTCCCAGCACTGTTTCTGTCCCTACACTCAAAGGACTGCAATGGGTCAGGAAGGCAGCTCACCACCACCACCTTCTCCAGGGAATTACAGTTGGGAAGGTAATGATATCTGAGCGAGTGATGACCACATCCCATCACTGAATTTTAAAAAAGGGCAATTCACTGACTGTTCATGTTCTCTTTGCTTCCTCCATACAACCCACATTCCCAGCTAATTTTGTGTCACCAACAAATGTGGAACATTAGATTTTGTCTGACTATCAAAAACATCAAATCCATTTGAGATTAGTTGGATGTCAAGCACTAATCCATTTTCTTCCACTTACTTTTCTGTCTGTTAAAGAATTCTCAATCCATGCCATTACATTCCCTCCAATCCCACATGTGCCAATTTTGCTTATCCACCTCTTCAGTGGGACCTTGTTAAAAGGTTTCTGAAAATCCCAATAAACCATTCCTCCCTCTTATCGACACTGTTGTCTACAGCCACACAGGAAAACAAAGCCAGCAGTGATTATGAAATGACATCTCGCTTTCAGTACAACATGCTGGCACTGTCAGAACACAGAGAGCGGATATAAAGGAGTCAGCCAGCGACAAGTGGAGTTCCACATGGGGCAGCGTTGGGACCACAATGTACACGCTACACTTTAACAGTCTGGACAAAGGATGTGAGGGGGTACGGGAAACAGATTTCTCTGAAACATCCCAAGAATGAAATGCTTGTCACATGAGGAGAAGTTGGAGATTCTGGGTCTACACTCGATGAAGTTTAGGCAGCGGTGCCAGAATCTGATTCAAACGTACAGAATACTGAGGGACCTGGATAGAGTGGATGTGGGGAAGATGTTTCCCATGATTCCGAGAGACTCGGGCCCAAAGAGAGAGATTCAGAGTGAAGGGACACCCCTTCAGAATGGAGATGTGGAGCAATTTATTCAGCCAGAGGGCGATAATCTGGGGAGTTCACTGCGTACGGACGGGGGGCGATGGATCAGAAGTAATTCAGTGTATTAACTCAGAGATAGATAGGTTCGTGTCAGGAGTTTCGTGCTGGAAAAGAACAGCAGGTCAGGCAGAATCCGAGGAGTAGGAAAGTCAACATTTCTGGCAAACGCCCTTCATCAGGAAAGGACTGATGAAGGGCTTTTGCCCGAAACGTTGATTCTCCTGCTCCTCAGATGCTGCTTGACATGCTGTCCTTTTCCAGCACCATACTCTCAACTCTAATCTCCAGCATCTGCAGCCCTCACTTTCGCCTGATAGATAGGTTCTTAATGAGTAAGGGGATGAAGGATTACAGGGACGAGGTAAGAGAAACAATTTCACCATCATCGAATAGTGGAATAGACTCGATGGTCCAAGTGACGTACTCCTATACCTGATCACAGAAACCCAACAGTGTGGACAATGTCCCATGGCCACCTCAACTAACCAGCACATCTTTGGACTGTTGGAGTAAACAGGAATATCTGGAGGAAAATCAAACAGACGCAGGGAGATCTCCACACTGCAAATCGCCCGATGCTGGAATCGAAGCCTGATGTCTATTGTTGTGAGGCAGCAGTGCTCACCACTGAGCCACCGCACTGCCTCTGTACCATCGGGATGGGCTTACGGGACGTGCTTATTCATCTTATTCGAATTGTGCAGTTATCATTTCTGCCATTTTGTTTACCATACATTCCAACACTTTCCTGATTATTACCATCACTTCTTGTTTTCAGATAGACTGCAGAAAGCTACATCACAAAGTAATTTGGGAATTCTCGTGTATAAATCTCAGGACGGTGGTATACAGGGTCAGCAGGTCATAGAAAGGGCAAATGGAATGCTCGTACTGACTCCAAAGTGAATGGAGAATAACAATAGCGAAGGCTTGTAATAACTATAGAGGGTTCCAGTCAGCTCAGAATGAAAATACTGTGAACAGGTTTGGTTCCCTATTTAGAGGGAAATGTTCTTGCATTGGAGGCAGCCCAGAGAAGGTTCAACAGACTGTCCCTTAAAAATGGAGGAATGCTGATGAGAAAAGGTGGAGAAGGTTGAAATTGAACTCATGTGAATTGAGAAAATGAGGCAAATTTACTGATTCTTTGGTCTTCTTACAGGATCTGTACTGAGACATTGCTTCCCTGAGCAAGGATCTGTAACCGGAGATAAAGGCGAAGGTAGGCACTCGGGAAGCGTACAGAGAAAAGCAGGGTTGTAGAGACTGGAAGATATTACAGATTTGGGGTGGTTTTACGTCACTGTTGGTGGTTAGAGAACAGACAGGTTATCGGGATGAAAAATGTCACAGAGAGGTACAGTCCTGAAGGAGTTACAAAGATGGGGGGTGACATTTGGAGCTGTAGGGAGGGTTGGAGGGCCTCGGCAATACACTGATAAGGTTGTTCATTGGTTGTGCAGGCGTTTACAGAGTTAGGAAGGTTCGAAGGGGCTGGATCAGTTCAAAGCCAAGGAAAATTGTAAGGATTGGAGGAGCCACAGATACTAAGGATTATCAGGCTGCAGGAGTTCAGAGAGTTAGTGAGGGCTATGAAAACAGGTTTACAGCATTTACATCCATTACACAGAGATGTGGAATGCTGTGATGGAGGAGGTTACAGAAATCGAGAGGGTTGTAGATGTTGGAAGATATTACAAAGAGAGTTACAAAGCTGTAGTATTTGAGGAGGTTACGGGGGTAGGATGCGTTGATGGCTTGGAAACTGCATCAGGTATTAAATATGCTGCAAGGGATCAATAACCTTATATCGATCAGGGGGGTTGGAAAGTCTGAAGAAAGAGAACGAGAATTGCAGGGATTGAAGAATCTCACACAGATGGGGAGTAACATAGCAGTTATAACATGAGATGAGATGTAGGCAATAGAGTCAGGGAAGATACAGGGAGATCTGAAGGGACTATAGGTTATTAAAAGGACAGTGAGGCTTCTCAGTGTAGGATTGGGGCAGTTTACGTAGACAGGGAGTATTTTATGGAATGGTGCTATTTAAAGAGACTAAGTGATTTGTATAGAATTGAGGCACTAACAGATACGGAAGGCTGCAGTGGATGATATCAGATGCTGAGGTTCTGGAGGTTACATCAATGGGAAGGCTGGAGAGTGTGGCAGAGCTTACAGACACAGGAACAGCAATAAGGCCTCGTGACACTTACACAGATAGAGAGCATTGCACAAACTGAAGGAGGTTCCTGCGGTAGGGAGGGTTGTAGGGGAGGGTGATATTTACACAGACGGGAGGGGTAAGAACTGGAGAAAGTGATGGAGATGAGTAGATGGATGGAGATACTGGAGGACAGGATGTTGTATATCACAAAGAGTTACAGATACAGGGAGATGTTTGGGACAGACAAACGGTACGCAAAGGGAGAGTTGCCAAGTCAGACAAAGAGAGAGTATTTGAGGTTCAGGAGGGAGAGGAGGAGCAAACAGAGATGTTGATTGTTGCTGTAGCTGGAGAAGTACCCTGAGTACAGAGAGACTTTCAAGTCCTCGAGCAGGTTATTGAGACAATGGCCTCCACAGTCTGTGAGGAATGGACTACGCCTGACAGTTGGGGAGTGTTATAAATACTGGAGCAGTTACACGGTAGGCCTGATAGATGGGGAGTGTTACAGCTGCCAGAGCAGTTACAGACCAGGTCTGATAGATAGGCAGTGATATCGCTGCTGGAGCAGTTACAGAGTGGGCTTGCTAGAGGGGGAGTAATATCACTGGTGCAGTTACAAAGTTGGGGAGACGGGGAGTGATAGAGCTGTTGGAGCAGTTACAGAGTAGCCTTGGCAGATAGGGACTGATAGAGCTGTTGGAGCAGTTACATCGTAAACCTGACAGAGGGGGAGTGACATAGCTGCTGGAGAAGATACAGAGTAGGCTTGACAGATGGGGAGTAATACAGCAGCTGAAGCAGATACTGAGAAGGGTTGACAGATGGTGAGTGATACAGCTGCAGGAGCAGCTACAGAGTAGCTCTGAGAGATGGGGAATGAAATAACTACTGGAGCAGTTACACAGATGGCCTGACAGATAGGGAGTGGTATAGCTGCTGGAGCAGGTGACAGATGTAAGGAGGGCTCTGGATGCTGGTGTAGATTGCAGAGACAGGGTGGACTGATGAATGTCAGAAGTTCATACGGACAGGGAGGTCTGTAGGTGCATGAGGAGGTAACAGAGACAGTGAAGGTTTCAGTGTTTGAAGTGGATTCAGTGTGTAGGCTAATGTCACAGAAGCAGGCGCCGCCATAGTGATTGGAGAACACAAACGGAGGGATGTTGTAGGAAATGATGTTCCAGAGATAGGGAGTGTTCCAGCGGCTAACGCAAGTTACAAAGATAGGCGTGGTTATCAGGCTGCAGGAGAAATCAGATTTGGAGGGTTGGAGAGGCTCGAAGAGATTGGACAGTTGGGGAGTATTCCACGGTCTGAGAAAATTCCAGTGCTTGATGATAGTGTTGTTTTGGAGAAAGTGACGATTGCAGATGCTGGAGATCAGAGCTGAAAATATGCTGCTGGAGAAGCGCAGCCAGTCAGGCAGCATCGAAAGAGCAGGGGAATCGACGTTTCGGGCATGAGCCCCTCTTCAGGAATAGTGTAGTTTACACACTTAGTGGGGATAGTGGGGACTGACAGTGATACAGAGCCAGGGAGTGCTACACAGAAATAGAGGAAATCAGAATCAAGAGTGTGGTGCTGCCTGACCTACTGTGCTTTTCCAGCATCTGAGGATCAGGAACATTTTGGGCCGGAGCCCTTCATCAGGAATGAGTAGTAGGGAAAGGATGGTGTACAGAGATAGGGAGGAACTGGAAGAATTTACTGCGATAGTGAGGTTTGTGGTGATGGTTTGTGCGATTGGATGAAGTTAGTAATATAGAGGGGTGTAGACACTGGATGGTTCTTCAGACTGAAGGAGGTTACAGAAAGTGAGAGCTGTAGGGACTGGGCTTGGATACAGCCACAAAGAGGATGTTTCACGTTAATGGATGTAGCTTTAGTGACCACATGTGGTTACAGAGATAGGAAGGCTGGTAGTGACTGCAGGGGGTATAGTGATGGAGCAGTGTCGTGACGAGAGAAGGTCACAGCGATAGAGGAGATTGCAGACATTGGGAGGGTTATTCTGGCTTCAGGACACTGTACACAGGGAGGGCTGCCAGGATAGGAGCAGGTTACACAGACAGGAAAGGCTGGGAGGACTGGGGGAGTTTATAGAGATAGGGTCTGTAAGGATGGTGGATGATTAGAGGTCCTATGGTGGTGTAGGATGGGAGGCAGGAATGTTATAGGGATTGAAGTTTATAGTGATATCATGTGCTCTAGGAGCTGGAGGAGGGTACACAAATGGTCAAGGCTGGAGGATGTTACAGAGACAGGGTGGGCTGGAGGTATTGTGCAAGATGAGAGAATGACAGGTTATTGTAATGATGGGAGGAGGAGATTTCTGAGATTTGGCATGTCACCCAGTCTGGAGCATTTTACAGTCACCGGGAGATAGTCAGCATTGAAGTAGGTTTTAAATTTGCAGAGGGACTGTGGGGGGGGGGGGGGGGGGGGTGGTAAGGTTACAGAGATAGGAACTGTTCTCAGAGTTAGAAGCATTCAAGGCACTAGCTCAGATGACTTTTACTGAAGGGTCTGTTTCCTTGCCATATGACTCTATGGTGCGACAATAGAGAATGTTGGAATGGAAAGGAGAACAAAAAGATCCCAGGCTTCAATAGCACATTCTCGTGGTCGGCCTGCTTTCCCCTCCATTGTCCTGATGCTCACTATGACAGCATAGGCTTGGATTGATAACTGTGACACTCCAGATGCTGTCTCAGACAGGCTCAGTACTGCAGAGCTGAAAGTAATCCTCTCACAAAGGGTGGGGATTGAGCTTGGGAGCTTCATGCTCTGTGTTCACCCTTCAGAACTGTATCTACGTCATGTCTTGAGGGCTGATGTTTCGAGCTATTTAAATGCTCTCTGCTCAGTTCCCTGTGAATGACCTTACCTCGTGATTACCTAGATGAGACAGAGAAATAGAGAGAATGGGAAATTAGACTGATGCAATGAGGGTTACACAGGGAGAATAGTACTGAGTGCCACAGTGATCTGGAAAATCCCAGTCTCCACCCTGGCCTGTGCTGCTGCGTCTCTCTGGAGTGGAAAATTCTGTTGGCTCAGGATCTGGAGTAGCTGCAAGAGTGAGAGACATTGACAGAGGCAGCAATTAGACCCACAGAGTGAGGGATACCAAATGGGGAGATACTGAGCAATATCACCAGTGTGCAGGAATGATTTCAGGATCAAGCAATGGGCATGATGAAAGGTTTTTGATTCATGGTGGCAGTAGGATCAGTACTCAGTGACGGTTGAGTTACGAGTGGGAGAGGTGATGGCCTTGTGTTATTCTCACTAGATTGTTCATCCAGAATTTAATACCGGTGTTAGCTATAACCATCTAACTGCTTAATATCCTTTAAGGAAGGAAATCTGTTATCGCCAGCAGGTCTGGCCTGCATGTGACTCCAGACGCAGAGCAAGGAGGTTGACTCTGAACTGCCCCCTGAAATGATCCAGCAAGCCACTCAGCTCAAGGGCAGCTCGGGGTGGGAAATACACGCTGGCCAGCCAGAGACAGCAATATTCCCCCGAGTGAATCAAAAAAAAACAACACTGCTGGGAGCAGTGTCCTGGCCTGTCATGTCGGTAGGTTTATGGACAGGGCTTTAAACTGACATGAAGGATGCAGGGATAGGGTTCAGGTGGAAGGAACTTTCCAAATCCAAATAAAAATGGGTGAAGCATCGCAACAGCATGGAATGCAGCTGAAGACAACCAGAAAGGAACAGGATCGGGGCAGATTTTAACTAAAATTGTACATCAGTGAATTAGGCAGTGACAGGAAATTCTGGGGAAAAATTCAAGAACAATGCTCTTTCTTTGGAATGGACAAAGTATCTTCAGTAAGGTAGATGGACTTGTGACACAGAGTTAAATAAGATTTGGTCACCAAATATTTGGAGAAACAAAAGGTGGAACCTAAATATTCAATTCCACACATCCTTGAGGGTCTCAGGCAGAATGAGTGTGCAGGATGGGTAACCCTGACAATAATGGGTAACAAAGGGATTACAGAGAAAGTATGTGGTCTCAGATTATGCAGCTAAATCGGCCTGAATGCAAATTCTGGGCAACACGTGTCAAAAACACAAGCAGGAGAATGTTTTTTAGGATGCCTAGCAGCATTTCATTGCTCAACACTGTTACAAGTTCGAATGAATTCCTGTGTAATGCAAAGGCACCGTGATAATTTTGGGAAACTTCAATCTTTGGAATGTTTTTGTCAGTGTTTCTTTGAATAACATATTGTGCAAATGGCCAGGGACATGACTATCTCAGATCGACCGTTGGGTGATGACGCTGAGTGAAGGAGTATTATTACACTGAGATATCCTCTGGGAAAATGTAGTATAGTGGAATTCAGCGAGATGATGGATTTTTAAAGTGACCATAAAGCACACCCTACAACCACAACCAAAACCATTTATGTGTGTTTGAGAGGAGAACTGAACAAGGTAAACAGGGGAAACAGTGAAGTGTATGGCTGGAAATGGACAGTGGAAAACATTTACAGTCATAGAGATGTCCAGCACAGAAACAGGGCCTTCGGTCCAACTCATCCATGCCACCCACATATCCTAACATAATCTCGTCTTATTTGCCAGCACTTGGCCCAAATCTCTCTCAATTCTTCCTCTTTGCATACCCATCCAGATGCATTCTAAATGCAGTAATTGCACCAACCTCCAGCACTTCCTCTAGCAGTTCATTCCATACAACATCACCCTCTGCCTGTAACAGTTGTCCCCTAGGTTCTTTCATATCTTTCCCTTCTCACCATGAACCTAGGTTGCCCGGTTCTGGACTCCACTATCTCAGGAAAAAGACCGTGTCTGTTAAACCTATCCATACCTCTCTTATAAACCTCTATATGGTCTCCCCTCAGCCTCAAATATCCCCAAACATTTTAACCTCTCCCTGTAGCTTAAATCCTCCAATCCTGGCAACATCCCTGTAAATCTTTTCTGAAACCTTTCAATTTACACAACATCATTCTGATCAGGAGGAGACAGGAACTGCATGCAATATTCCACAAGTGGCTCATCCAATGTCCTGTACAGCCACAACATGACCTCCCAACTCCTCTACTTAATGCTCTGATCAGTAAACGCAACCATACCAAACACCCTCTTCATTATCCTATCTCCCTGTGACTCCACTTACAAGGAGCTATGAACCTGCATTCCAAAGTTTCTTTGTTGAGCAACACTCACCAGGAAAATGCCATTGAGCACGTAAGTCCTGCTAAGATTTGCTTTCCCAAAATTACGCACCTCACATTTATCTAAATGAAGCTCCATCTGCCACACCTCAGACCATTGGCCCATCTGATCCAGATCCCATTGTAATCTGAGGTAACATTCTTCTCATTCCACAACACCTCCAATTTTGATGTCATCTGCAAACTTACTAACTACACTTCCTATGTTCACATCCAAAACATTTATATAAATAACAAAAATAGTGGATCCACCACCGATCCTTGTGGCACTCCACTCGTCACAGGCCTCCAGTCTGAAAAACAACCCTCCACCACCACCCTCGGTCTTCTACATTTGAGCCAGTTCTGTATCCAAATGGATGGTTTTCCCTGCATCCCATGAAATTTAACCTTGCTCACCAAACTCCCATGTGGAAACGTTTCAAACATATTATTGAAGTTGTATCACTCACATCAACAGCTCTGCCCTAATCATACCATTTTTATTACTTCTTCAAACACCGGAATCAATTTCTTAGGACATGATTTCCCACGCACAAAGCAATGCTGACTATCCCAAATTAGAAACTCCCTTTTCAAATGGATGCAAATTCTGTCCCTCATGATTCCCTCCTTCAACGTGCCCACCACTGACATCAGGCGAACCGGTCTATAGTTCCTTGGTTTTTCCTTACCATCTTGCTTAAACAGTGGCACCACGTTAGCCAACCTCCAGTCTTCTGGCACCTCACCTGTGACTATCGATGATACAAATATTTCAGCACGGGGCAGAGCAATCACTTCTCTAGCTTCTGACAGAGGCCTAGGTACACCTGATCACGTCCTGGTAAGGCCTTAGGGAGTGTTGCTAAACCAAGAGACCTTGGAATGCAGGTTCATAGCTCCTTGAAAGTGGAGCCACAGGTAGATAGGATCGTGAAGAATGCGTTTGGTATGCTTTCCTTTATTGGTCAGAGTACTGAGTGCAGGAGATGGGAGGTCATGTTGCGGCTGAACTGGATATTGGTTAGGGAACTGTTGGAATATTGCATTTAATTCTGGTCTCCTTCCTATCAGAAAGATGTTGTGAAACTTGAAAGAGTTCAGAAAAGATTTACAAGGATGTTGCCAGGGTTGGAGAACTTGAGCGATAGGGAGAGACTGAACAGGCTGGAGCTGTTTTCCCTGGAGTGTCGGAGACTGAGGGGTGGCCTTATATAGGTTTAGAAAATTGTGAGGGGCATGGACAGGATAGACAAAGTCTTTTCCCTCGGGTGGGGGAATCAAGAACTAGAGAGCATAGGTTTAAGGTAAGAGGGGAAAGATATAAAAGAGACCTAAGGGGCAACTTTTTCACACAGAGTGTGGTACATGTATGGAATGAACTGCCAGAGGATGTAGTGGAGGTTGGTACAAGTGCAACATTTAAGAGGCATTTGAATGCACATATGGATAGGAAGGGTTTGGATGAATATGGGCCAGGTGCTGGCAGGTGAGACTAGATTCAATTGGGATATCTGGTCGGCATAGACGGGTTGGACGAAATGATCTTTTTCCAAGCTGTACATCTCTATGATTCTAAGACTTGATAAGGTCCTGCGGATTTATTCACTCTTCTGCGTTTCAAGACATCCAGCATCTCGTCCTCTGTAATATGGACATTTTGCAAGTTGACACCATGTATTTCCCTACATAGAACATAGAACATTATAGCGCAGTACAGTCCCTTCGGCACTGTCATACTAATCTGAAGCCCATCTCACCTGCACTATTCCATGTACGTCCATATGCCTGTCCAATGACGACTTAAATGCACATAAACTTGGCGAAACTACAATCTTTGCAGGCAAAGCATTCCATACCCTTACTACTCTGAGTAAAGAAACTACCTCTGATATCTGTCTTATACCTATCTCCCCTCACTTTAAAGTCCCTTTGTGTTTGCCGTTCCCATACTTGGATGAAGGCTCTTCCTGTCCACCCTATCTAACCCTCTGATTATCTTGTATGTCTCTATTGAGTCACCTCTCAACCTTCTTCTGGCTAATGAGAAAAGCGTCAAGGCCCTCAGATTTTCCTCGTAAGACATTCCTTCCATACCAGGCAACATCCTATTAAATCTCCTCTGCACACTTTCCAAAGCTTCCACGTCCTTCTTATAATGTGGTGACCAGAACTGTACAAAATACTCCAAGTGTGGCTGTACCAGAGCTTTGTACAGCTGTAGCATAACCTCCTGGTTCCGGAACTTAATCCCTCTATTAATAAAGGCCAAAACACTGTATGCCTTCTTAACAACCCTGTCAATCTGGGTGGCAACTTTCAGGGATCTGAGTACATGGACACCGAGATCATTCTGCTCAGCTGCACTCCCGAGAATCTTACCATTAGCCCAGAACTTTGCATTCTGATTACTCCGTCCAAAGTGTATCACCTCACACTTCTCCACATTAAACTCCATTTGCCACCTCTTAGCCCAACTCTGCATCCTATCTATGTCTCTCTGCAACATACTACATCCTTTGTCACTATCCACAACTTCACCGACCTTATTGTCGTCCGCAAATTTACTAACCCTCCCTTCTAAGCCCTCATCCAGGTCATTTATAAAAATGATGAACAGCAGTGGACCCAACACCGACCCTTGCGCTACGCCGCTAGTAACTGGACACCAAGATGAACATGCCCCATCAACTACAACCCTCTGTTTTCTATGAGTCCCACAATCCCATGCTTCCACATTTTGTATAATAGACTACGGTGGGAACCTGATCGAATGCCTTGCTGAAATCCAGTTCCACCACATCAACCGGTTCACTCTCACCTACCTGTTTGGTCACTTTGTCAAAAAAGTCAATAAGATTCGTTCGGCACGACCTACCCTTCACAAAACCGTGCTGACTGTCCCTGATCAGATTATTCTTCTCTAGATGGTTATAAATCCTATCTCTTATAACCTCTGCCAACACTTTATCAACAACTGAATTGAGACTCAGTGGTCTGTAATTACCAGGGTTGTCTCTACTACCTTTTTTGAACAAGGGAACCACATTTGCTATCCTTCAGTCCTCAAGCACTATTCCTGTAGATAATGATGATTTGGAGATCAATGCCAAAGGCTCGGCAATCTCTTCCCTTGCTTCCCAGAGGATCCTAGGATAGATCCCATCCGGCCCAGGGAACTTGTCTATTTTCACACTCTGAAGTATTTCTAATACCTCTTCCTTGTGAACCTCAATCTCTTCGAGTCCAGATGCAAGTATTTCTGTATCTTCCTCGCCAACATTTTAATTTTCTATAGTGAACAATGTCGAAAAATATTTATTTAGTGCTTCCCCTATCTCCTCTGATTCCACACACAACTTTCCACTATTATCCTTGATTGACCCTAATTTAACTCTCGTCATTCTTTTATTCCTGACATACCTGTGGAAAGCCTTAGGGTTAACCCTGATCCTATCCAGCAACAAATTCTCATGTCTCCTCCTGGCTCATCTGAGCTCTCTTTTTAGGTCTTTCCTGACTTCCTTGGAACACTCAAGAGTCCTGAGTTTTCACATTTTGCCCTAATATAAGCCTTCTTCTTCGTCTTGACCAGGTATTCCACTTTCTTAGTAAACCACGGTTCACGTGTTCTATATCTTCCTCCCTGTTTGAAAGGTACATACTTATATAGGACACACAGGAGCTTTTCCTTGAATAAGCTCCAACCTTTTAATGTGCTCATCCCCTGCAGTTTCCTTCCCCATTCTATGCTTCCGAAATCTTTCCTAATTGCATCGTAATTTCCCTTCCCCAAGCTGTAACTCATTCTCAGTGGAGGACACCTATCCTTTCCATCACAAAAGTAAACCTGACAGAATTGTGATCACTATCTCCATTGTGCTCATCTACTTCCAAATCAAACACCTGACCAGGCTCGTTACCCAGTACTAAATCTAAAGTGGCTTTGCTCCTTGTAGGCCTGTCTACCTACATCCTTGTGCCTGTAAACTGCTTCATCCCTCCCAATCCCCCCATCTCCATGAACTCCTGTAGACCCTACAGCTCTCCACATTTCTGTAACACCCTGTGGCTCTATGATCCTCCCTCCCTTTGAAACTACCTCCAGTCCCCACAGTCCTCCCAGTCTGGGACGTCTGCTCCAGATCAGACCATTGCTGTCTTTGTTACCTCCTGACATAGAATATAGAACATAGAAAAATACAGCATAGTACAGGCCCTTCGGCCCTCCATGTTGCGCCGACCAAAGCCTACCTAACCTACACTAGCCGAATAACCTCCATATGCTTTTCCAATGCCCGCTTGAATGACCATAAAGAAGGAGAGTCCACCACTGATACTGGCAGGGCATTCCATGAACCCACAACCCGCTGAGTAAAGAATCTACCAACCTCCCCTTAATTTAAAGCTGTGTCCCCTAGTAACAGCTGACTCCATAGGGGGAAAAAGGTTCTCACTGTCAATCCTATCTAAACCCCTAATCATCTTGTACACCTCTATCAAATCTCCCCTAAACCTTCTTTTCTCCAATGAGAACAGCCCCAAGTACCTCAGCCTTTCTTCATACAATCTTCCTACCATGCCAGGCAACATCCTGGTAAACCTCCTCTGCACCCGTTCCAGTGCCTCCACATCCTTCCTATAGTATGGTGACCAAAACTGTACACAATACTCCAGATAAGGCCGCACCAGAGTCTTATACAACTGCAACAACTGCAATCTGAGCACACCTTCCTATTTGTGCCTCTTCATTCAGATCCCATCTCTCCAGCTTTCGGAAACCTCTTTGTGCCATTGTAACCCTCCCTATTTAGAACGTGGAACAGTGCAGCACAGCCCAGGCCCTTCGGCCTTAATGTTCTGCTGACCTTTTATCCTACAGACCCTACATTTTACTATCACCAATTTGCCTATCTAAGAATTGCTTAAAAGTCCCTAATGTATTGGAATCTGTTACTACTGTTGGCAGTGCATTCCACGCACCCGCTACACGATGTGTAAAGAACCCACCTCTGACATCGCCTATAAACCTTCCTCCAATCACCATCAATTTATGCCACCTCATTATTTCCATTTTTGCAATGGGAAAGGTATCTGGTTATCGTGTCTATCTAAGTCTCAAATCATCTTGTTCACCTCGATCAAGTCACATCTCATCCTTTTTCATTCCAATGAGAAAAGCCCTAACTCCCTCAGACTTTCTTCATAAGGCCTGCCCTCCAGTCCAGGCAGCATCCTGATAAATCTCCTCTGCACTCTCTCTAAAGCTTCCACATCTTTCTGATAATGAGGCAATCAGAATTGAACGCAACATACCAACTTTTGCCCAACCAGGGCTCGATAAAGCTGCAGCATAACCTCGTAGCTCTTAAACTAAATCCCCCTGCTGATGAAAGCCAAAAAACCACATGCCTTCTGAACAAGGTTATCAACTTGAGTAGCAGCTTTGAGGGATCAATAGATGTGGACCCCAACATTCTTCTGTTCCTCCACACTGTCAAGAATCCTGTCTTTCTCCATGTAAAGGCTTTCTGCGGAATCCTTCAATCTTAAAACCTCCCTATCTTGGTAACTTGTTCCAGTCCCTCCAACACTCAAACTGGGACTCTTCAAGTCCAGACAATCCTCCTTACCTCTGTAACCTCCTTTATTAGTATCTTCCCTCAAAATTACTGAAACCTCTATTTGCCACAGCAATACTCTTAATACCTGCATAACTCTCCAGAATAGCTGTGCACATCTTCTGGTTCCCTGGCTGGGAATAATCTGAAGATCACTTCCGTTGAGGTCCTTCTTTTAAACTTCTTACCTAACTCCTGACATACATTTCACAGGGCCCCATCCCATTGTCTTCCACTATCATGTGGACCGATGTGCACAATGATCTCTGGCTACTCACCTTCCCCTTCAGAATGTTCAATAACTGCTTAGAGACATCCTTGACCCTAGCACCCGGAAGGCAGCACACCATCCTGGGATCTCTTCTGCAGCCAAAGAAACTCCAGTCTGTCCCCCTCACAGCTGAGTCTCCTATCAGTATCACTATCATTAGAAAGGATCTGGCAAACATAGGCTGAGAGGACTATTTGCAGTTGGGTCTAAATTTGGAAAGTGGGAGTATGTTAAAGTGATATAGTGAGAATTCAGGGCCAGTGTGTTGAAGGAATAGTAAAGGCAGAAAGTCCAGCGAATACTAATCAAATGATATCTTGAGTTTGATAAAGAAAATGCAGTGCAAAAAAAAACAGATGAAGCCATTCACAAGTATAGGGAGTGCAAGGGAGTCCTTAGAAATGAGGGACAAACAATGGACATAAAATATCCTTGTCAAATACTATTAAGGAAAAGTCACAAGGTACTTTATCAGTATATTTCGAATAAGAGGTTAACTGAGGAAAGAGTGAGACCTGTTAGAAATCAAAGGGACAAACTATGCATGGAACTAGATGAAGTAGGTGAGGTCTTCAATGAATACTTCCCATCTGCATTTACACAGGGGAAAGACATTGTAGCCAGGGATTTCAATTGGAATTGTGAAGTCCTCGAAGATGTTAAGATCAATAAGGAGGAGGTATTGAATATTTTCACAGGCATAAAGGTGGAGAAATCCCAAGTGCTCAATGAAATGTATCCCAGGCTGCTATGGGAGGTGAGGGAGGAGATTGCTGGGGCCGTGGTGGATATATATAATACTTTGCTGGACACAGGTGAAATGCTGAATGACTGTAGGATCGCTAATGTGGTTCCTTTATTCAAGAAGGGCAGCAGGGATAGGCCAGGTAATTACAGAGCAGATAGTCTGACAGCAGGGGGTGGTGAAAATTATTGGAACAATTCTGAGTTTAAATCAACACTTGCAAAGTAAGGATCATCTCGGCTCAATCATCAGGGATTTGGTACAGGAAGATACTGTCTGAGAAATTCAGTGGACTTTTTGAAAAGGTGTCTATTAAGGAGGGCAGTGCAGATGACGTAGTTTACATGGAGTTGAATAAGGCATTTGAGAATATCCCAGATGGTAGGCTGGTCCAAAAGTAAAGAGCCATTGGGTTCCAAGGCAAGTTGGCAAATTGGATACACAATTGGTGGATAGACTTCTTCGTGTTTGAAATTCTTTCACCAGTGGGTTTACCACAGGGATCTGTGCAGGATCCACTGCTTGTTATACTGTGCATTAGCAACTCGGATGTGAAAGCAGAAGGATTTATTAATCGGTTTGCAGATGACATGAAAGGTGAGGGTGTTGGTCACAGTGAGGGGGATGGTCTCAATCTACAGTCCGATATCGATCAGCTGATAATCTGAGGAGGATTTAGGAGTGATCGAAATGAGGTAATACCCTGTGGGAGGAATGATAAGCGAAGGACAGACATAATGAATGGTAGGTCCTTGTAGAGTACTGAGATGCACAGGGAACTTGGTGGATAAGTCCAACGATCCCTGAAGGTGTCAGCACAGGGTGGGAAATGGACCTGTGAGTAGGATGGGGACCGACATCATGGTGGGGCAAATTGCTGGAGCGGCTTGAGAGGATATAAACTAATCTAGCAGGGTGTTGGACCTTAAACTGTCATAAAGCCAGATAGAAGTTGAGGTTGGTACACAAGTCCAAGTGAGAAATTTCAACAGACAAGACAGGCAAGAACATAGCAGGGAATAGGTAAAAAAAAAACTGATTTTTAAACTAAAAAAAGATGAACTCAGGGGATGGATGGGAATATGAGGCTGGGAGATTATAGTTATTACAGAAATACCATTGAGAGAGGGACAGGATTGTCGGCTCAATGTTTCAAGGTACAGAGAGCAGAGGAGGTATCGAAGGGGAGGCAAGAGAAGGAAAGACGCGTGGGTGTGGGTTTTGCTTACATGAAACATCACAGCAATACTTAGAGAGGATATACATGTGGGATCGCCCACTGTTTTGGTGGAAATCTGAAATAAGAATACGAATCATCACTTTGTTACGAGTGTACTGACCCTGGATAGCCAGTGGCAGACTGAGGGACAAATATGTCGAGAGATCTCAAATTTCAATAATAATAAGGCTGTAATGTAGGGGGGTTTAAACTGTCTAATCCTAGATTGGCACTGCCACTATTCGACGTTAGGGAGGGAGTAATTTGGTAATTGTGTTCCAGAAAACGCCCAAACAGTATGTAAGTGGCCCAACTCGAGAAAGATGCAAAATCTAACCTCCCCTTGGGAAACAAGTTAGGGAAAGGAACTGAGATGTTAGTGGGAAATCATTTTGCCAAAGTGACTACAATTCTATTAGTTTGAAAATAGCGATGGAAAAGGACAAGCCTGGTCCAGAAGTTCAAATTATAAAATGGGCCACATCAATCTTAATAGTATTAGCCAGGAACTTTCAAAAGGTGATTGGAGAGTCTCTTTGCAGAGAATGGGAAGTCTGGCAAGTGAGAATATTTTAGAAATGAGATAAATTGAGTGTTCAGTGCCAGCATATTCTTGTTTGTGTGCAGGTCAATGCAGTCAGCATTTAGAAATACAAGTTGACTGTTCAAGCTCCGGTCAAGAAAAGGGGGCACATGTCAGGTATAGCTACGTGGATCAAGGGAATCCCTGAGGAGCATAGGGGCTGTAGGAATATACTTTGGGTAGATATCAGGAATGCAGAAAGGATACATGAAATAGACTCGTCAGAGAAGATTAAGGGGAATCCAAAAGTGATTGTAAAAATATATTAAGAGTAAACGAGTAAGTCAGGACAAAATAGGGCCCACTAAAGATCAATGAGGCCATCGATATGTGGAACTGCAGGACATGGCTAAGACCCTAAACAAATTTCTCTCTCCAGAACTTACTGTGGACTCAGGGAAAAAGAGTAATACGTTAGACCACAACTGGAGAACTCTGCAATTCCAGCTTTCCTACTATAGGAATGATGTTGTGAGACTTGAAAGGGCTCAGAAAAGATTAACAAGATATTGCCCGGGTTGTTGCTGAATAGGCTGGGGTTACTGTCACTGGAGAGTCGGAGACTGAGGGCTGACCTTACAGAGATTTATCTCAACATGATGGGCATGGATATTGTAAACATTCAAGGTCTTTCCCCAGGGGTTGGGGAGTCCAAATCTAGAGGGCATAGGTTTAAGGTTAGAGGGGCAAGGTTTAAAAATGGCCCGAAGGGACAGCTTTTTCATGCACATGGTGATGCGTGTATGGAATGAGCTGAGAGCGAAAGTAATGGAGACTGATACAATTACAACGTTTAAAAGGTAGATGGATGGGTATATGACTAAAAGGGTGTAGCAGTATATAGGCCAAATGCTGGAAATGGGAATAGATTTACTTAGATCTTCTGGTCAGCCTGGACGAATTGGAGACCAAAGGATCTGTTTCTATGCTGTACATCTCTATGACGTGAAAAGACTGGATGTTATAGAAGAGGTAGTGCTGTAGGTTTTAAAACACAAAGGTACGGAATGCCCTAGGACCTGATTAAGTGTATCATAGTACATTGTGGAATGCTAGGGAAGAAACTGTGGAGCCCCGAGCAAAGGTATTTGTACCATTGACAACCATGTGTGATTGGCTGGAAGGCTGGAGGTTGGAATCATGGACAGTGAAGGAGATTTTTTGAGATGACAAAAGGATCTAGATGATATGGGTGAATGGGCTGAAAAACTGTAGATGGAATTCAATATGAATAAATTCGAGGTAATGCATTTGGTAAAACAGTAAAGGGTAGAGCTTATACAATTAATGTTAGGACCTTGGTTGATGTTTTAGAGCAGAGGGACCTCTGGGTTCAGGTATAGATTTCTTGAAGCTTGCCTCACAGGATGAATAAGACAGTTCAAAGTTTGGGAGAAGATTTGTAGCTCGGGTGCTCGTTATTGTGGTTCTGTTCGCCGAGCTGGGAATTTGTCTTGCAAACGTTTCGTCCCCTGTCTAGGTGACATGCTCAGTGCTTGGGAACCTCCTGTGAAGCGCTTCTGTGCTGTTTCCTCCGGCATTTATAGTGGCCTGTCTCTGCCGCTTCCGGTTGTCAGTTCCAGTGGTCCGCTGTATTGGCCGGTATATTGGTTCCACGTCGATGTGTTTGCGTGCCATGCCTCTAGGAATTCCCTGGCTGTTCTCTGTTTGGCTTGCCCTATAATGGTAGTGTTGTCCCAGTCGAATTCATGTTGCTAGTTATCTGTGTGTGTGGCTACTAAGGATAGCTGGTCATGTCGTTTCGTGGCTAGTTGGTGTTCATAGATGCGGATCGTTAGCTGTCTTCCTGTTTGTCCTATGTAGTGTTTTGTGCAGTCCTTGCATGGGATTTTGTACACTACATTGGTTTTGCTCATATTGGGTAAAGGGTCCTTCATTCTGGTGAATTGTTGTCTGAGAGTGGTTGTTGGTTTGTGTGCTGTTATGAGTCCGAGTGGTCGCAGTAGTCTGGGTGTGAGTTCGGAAATGCTTCTAACTTCTAAACATGTGGTCTCATTTTATGACCTCTTCAGCATATCCTGTCTAAGCACTGTTGTTACATCCTCCCTAATCAAAAGGACAACTCCCGCTCCTCACTTACTTGTCCTTCTGTCACTCCTGTAGCTTCTGTATCCTGGAACAGTGAGCTGCCAATCCTGCCCTTCTCTCAGCCATGTTTATGTTATGGTTATAATATCCCAGTCCCCACAGCCAATCCATGCTCTGAGCTTGTCTGCCTTCCCAGTCAGGCCTCGTGTGTTGAAATAAATGAACTTTAAACCAAAAGTCTTTTCCCTCCCTTGACTGTGCCCCTGGATATCCTGCAGAGTAAACTTGCTCTTGATGGCCGAAATATTTTCCCCTAACGTTTTGATGGTCCCTTTCTTATTCAGAGTTCCAACCTCCTGCCAAACTAGTTTAGGCCTTCCAGGGTAACGCTAGCAATTATCCCCCCAGTGATACTGGTGCCCCTCTGGTTCAAGTCTAACCCAGCCCCTTGTACAGGTCACCTCTACCCCAGGAACGATCCCAAAAATCAAAGAACTGAAAACCCTGCACCCTCCATCAGCTGGTCAGACACACATCCACTGGCCTATTCTGTGTCCATTATGACTGGCACTGGGAGGTCCTACTTTTTAACTTCCTACCTAACGCCCGATACTCATTTCACAGGACCCCATCGCTTTGTCTACCTATGTCATGTGGACCGATGTGGACAATGACCTCTGGCTGTTCTACCTCCCCCTTCAGAATGTTCAGTAACCGCTCAGAGACATCCTTGACCCTGGCACTGGGAGGCAGCACACCATCCTGAGATCTCTTCTGCAGCCAAAGGATCTCCAGTCTGTCCTCCTCGAAAATGAGTCTCCGATCAGTATCACGATCATTAGAGAGGATCTGGCAAACATATACTGGGAGGACTATCTGCAGTTGGGTCTGTATTTGGAAAGTGGGAGTATGTTAAAGTGATATAGTGAGAATTCAGGGCCAGTGAGTTCCTGACGTGGGAATAGTAAAGCCAGCAAGTCCATCAAATACTGATCAAGTGCTTTCGTGAGTTTGATAAAGAAAATACAGTGCAATAAACTCAGGTGAAGCCATTCACAGGGATAGAGAGTGCAAGGGGATCCATAGAAATGAGGGACACACAATGGCCATGAAATATGCTTGTCAGATACTATTAAAGAAAAGTCACAAGGTACTTTATCAGTATAGTTAGAATAAGAGGGTAACTGAGGAAAGAGTGAGGCCTGTTAAAAACCAATGGGATAATCTGTGCATGGAGCCAGAGGAAGTAGGTGAGGTCTTCAATGAATACTTCCCATCTGTATTCACACAGGAGAAAGATATTGTATCCAAAGATATCACTTGGGAGGATAATGTTCGAGAACATATTAAGATCAATACGGAGGTGAAATTAAATGTTTTCACAGACATAAAAGATGGAAAACTCCCCATTGCCCAATGAAACGTATCCCAGGCTGCTATGGGAGGTAAGGGAGGAGATTGCTGGGGCCCTAGTGGATATATTTAATACTTTGCTGGCCACAGGTGAATTGTAGCATGACTGGAGGATGGCGAATGTGGTTCCTTTGTTCAAGAAGGGCAACAGGGATAAGCCAGGTAATTACAGAACAGGGAGTCTGACAGCAGGGGGAGGGAAATTGGGAACAATTCTGAGGGACAGGATGAATCAATAACTGGGAAGGCAGGTATTGATTAATGATAGTCAGCACGGATTTGGAAGAGAAAGTTAATGTCTGATGAAATCAGCTGACATTTCTTTGAAATTACGATTGAAGAGATTGATGAGGGCAGTGCAGATGTTGTGGTTTACATGGAATTCATGAAGGCCTTTTACAAGGTCACTCATGGAAGGCTGGTCCAGAAGGGAAGAGCCCATGGGATCCAAGGCAAGTTGGCAAATTGGATCCAAAATTGTTGGAGGGTTGGTTTTCTGATTGAAAGCCTTTGCCCAGTGGGTGTACCACAGGGATCTGTGCAGGAACCATTGCTGTTCATTATGGGCATTAGTCACTTGGATGTAAAAGCAGAAGGTATCATTAGTAGGTTTGTAGATGACATGAACGGTGAGGGTGTTGTTCACAGTGAGGGGATGGTCTCAGGCTGCAGTCTGAAGGTTGAGGCTGGGACAGATTTTCAAGAGAGTCATTTCAATTGACAAGGCAGGCATGAGCACAGCAGGCAATGAGGGAAAACACATCAATTAAGCTGCATTTACTTTGATGTAAAGATCTAACAGGTTATACATATGAACGCTCTGCATGGATGGGAGCATGGGGCAGGGATATCACAGGAATTACGGAAATACAGCTGAAGGAGGGGCAGGACAGCCAACTCAATGTTCCAGGGACAGATGCTACAGGAATGATAGAAGGGGAGGCAAGAGAGGAGGGGAATTGGTGTGTTTTGATCAGTGAAAACATCACTGCAGCACTGAGAGAGGATATTACTGGGGATCGTCCAGCGAAGCTGTGTTCGTGGAACTGAGAAATGACACTGGATGACCAGTTTGATATGACGGTACTACAGTCAGTGAGAAAGTGAGCAGCAAATATGTTGGGGATCTCAGATATCTGTAATAATGGTAGGGCTGTAATGGTCGGGGATTTTAACTTTCTAAACTGACTGGTATTGCCAGAATGTTGACAGCTTGGATAGAAGAAACTTGTTCAGTGTGTTCAAGAAAACTGTCTCAGTCAGTCTGTAACTGGTCCGACTGGAGAAAGGCATGAACCCTGACCTCCGTTCGAGAAAGGGGCTGAAGTGTTTGTAGGGGAGCACTTTGGCAAAGTCACCATAATTCTATTAGTTTAGAAATAGTGATGGAAAAGGACAGGCCTGGTCCACAAGTTAAAGATCAAAACTGGCCTTGTCCCAGTCCAGAAGGTATTAGGCAAGACTGTTCAAAAGTTGATTCGTGGAGGCTATTTGAATCTAAAGAGACTTCGGGCAAGTGGAATTCTTTCAAAAGCGAGATAAATTAAGATTTCAGGGGCAGAATATTCCTGTTTGTATGAAGTACAATGGGAAACACTGGATAACTTGGGATATTGAGGTTCTGGTCCAGACAAAAGGGGGCACATGTCCTATATAGCCAGCTGAATTAAGTCAATCCCTTGATGAACATTATGGGTGTAGTAATATTCTTCAGAGGGAAACCATGAGGGCCGAAAGGGGAACTGACAGAACTTTGGCAGAGAAGGTTCAGGAAAATCCAAAGAGATTCTACAAGTATATTAACAACAGAAGATTAACTCGAGACAAAATGTGACCCCTGAAAGACCAATGAAGCCATCTGTGCGTGAACCAACAGGAAATGGGCGAGATCCGAAACAAAAAATTAAAGTCAGAACTTACTGTGGAAAATACACTGGGGAAGCAGGGAAATAAACAGTGATGTATTCAAAAGAGTCCACATTGGAGAACAGGAGGTGCTGAAGGTTTAAAAACGCATTAAAATTAGACAACTCCTGGGAACTCATCAAGTACACCCCAGGACATTGGAGTAAGTTAGGAAAGAAACTTGCAAAGATATTTCTATCGCTGACAGCCACGGGTGGTGAGCTGGGAGCCTGGAGGGTGGCTAATGTTTGCCAGCATTTCGGAAAGGCTGCGAGGGAAAGCCAGGGACATAAACACCAATTAGCTTGATGTCAGTGGTGCGGGACAAGAGTCACATGCATTTGGAAAGGCAATGATTGATTAGGGATAGTCAGCATAGTTTTGTGCGTACAAAGGGGTGTCTCTCAAACTTGATAGAGTTTGTTGAAGAGGTGACCAAGGAGATGGATGAAGACAGAGCAGTAGACGTTGTCTATCCTGACTTTAGCAAGGCCTTAGACAGGGTTTAGCCTGATGCACTGGTTAGTAAGGTTAGATCACATGGGATCAGGGAGAGCAAGACAAACAAACACAAAATGGGCTTGACAGTAGGAGACAGAGGGTGGTGGGAGAGGGTTGTTGTGCAGACTGGGGGCCTCTGACCAGCGGTGTGCCATAAGGATCGGTGCAGGGTCCACACATGTGCACTGTTGACATAAACGAGAATATATGAATATATGAATTAGTGTTAGCATGTTTGTGGATAGTAAAATAGGTGTTATAGTGGGCAATGAATATAGTTATCAAAGGTGATCTTAACCAACTGAGCCATGGGTCAAGAAATGAAATGTGGAGTTGATATCAGGTGTTGGATTTTGTTAAGACAAACCAGGGAGGACTAACACAGTTAATGGCAGTGCTCTGTTCAGTGTTGTCTAACGGCGAGAGACCAAGGGGTGCAGTTACATTGTTCCTTGGATGTAGCTTCACACGTGGAGAAACAAAGAGGCTGGAGAAGCTGGAAAGCAAAACAGGGCGATGAGATAGCTTTGGAAGATAAAGTTAAGGAGAATCCAAAGAGATTCTACAGCACACAAGTACAAAAAACAACTTGAGAGACAATATAGCCCCTCAAAGATCAAGAAGGCCATCCGTGCCTGGAAACACAGGAGATGAGTGTGACCTGAAATGAATATTTCACGTCAGTACATACTGTGGACAAAGACCAGGAAACAAAGGGAGAGAAACAATGACGTCTTAAAAAGAGTCTCCATTACAGAAGAGGTGGTGCTGGAGATCTTAGAACACAAAGGTAGACAACGCCCGAGGTCCTGAACAAGTGTATGCCACAACATTGTGGCAAAGTCGCAGCGGGGACCATGGCAGAGATATTTGTATCATTACCCTTCGTATTTCCCTTGGCGGAAGTGGTTGAGGGGTGACCTTATAAAGGTTTATAAAACCACGAGGGGTATATTTAATGTGAATAGTAAAGGTTTCTATCCCAGGGTAGGGGAATCCATTACTAGAGGGCAGAAATATGAGATGAGAGAAGAAATACTTAAAAGTGACCAGAGGAGAACATTTCCACATAGAGAATGGTGCATGTGTGGAATAAGCGTCTGGGGAAGGGGTAGAGAAAAGTAAAGTTACAACATGGAAAAGACATTTGGGCAGATATATGGAGAAGAGAAGGTTTGAAGGGAAATGGAGCAAACACATGCAAATGCGACTTGTTCATGAACAGTAGTCAGCATGGACTAGTTGGATGGAAGGATAATAAATGCAGTACATTTCAAATATGGGGAGGGACAATAGGGAAGGTGGACGTTACAGGGACAGGCACTGTTGTAGGAGTTACAAATTATTGAAGACACTGGTCCACGAGACAAGGAATATGTACAGTGTTGGAGGAGGAACACAGAACAGAAAGATCCCAGGCAGCTTTCCCACCCACTCATGGGAAGCCTGCTTTCCCCTCTGTTGTCCTGGTGCTCACTAAGACATCACAGGCATGGATTGATAACTGTGACACTCCTGATACTGTCTCAGAACAACAAAACTTACAGTAGACGTGGCGATTGATCCTGGGGTGTATCTGTACACTGCTCCCCCTCCAGCACGGTTAGCTGATGTTTGGAGCCCTCTCCCTGCTCTCTGCACGGTGAGTGATCTTACCTCAGTGCAGGGTTTACTGAAGGCTCCAGATCTTCCTGCCCTTTGTCTCTCTGCCTGACCAACCACCTTCAACGTGCTGATGAATGGGACACCCAGTAGCTGGGAAATCTATTGAGTCGGGAACTTCCTGAGTACCTACAGGAGACAGAGAAATAGACAGAATGGGAAATTAGACTGATGCAGTGAGGGTTACACATGGAGAATAGTACTGTGTCCCATGGAGATCTGGAAAATCCCAGTCTCCATCCCTGGCCTGTGCAGAATTCTGCTGGCTCAGAATCTGGAGTAGTTGTAAGAGTGAGAGACACTGACAGAGGCCGCAATTAGACCCACACAGTGAGGGATACCACATGGAGAGAGACTGAGCGATATCACCAGAGCGCAGGAAGGTATCAGGAACAAACAATCATGAAGGAAAACAGGTCTAGCTCCATGATACACTGGTATCGGTGTTCAGGGATAAATAGCCTGTGAGCAGACAAAGTAATGGCCTGTTGATATTGTTGCTAGAGCATGTATCCCAAACCGCAGCTAATGTTCAGGAGAGGCAGGTTTGAACCACATCATCTGAAATGGTGGAATTTGAATAAAATTATTTTAAAAATAGTAATTGACCATCTATAAATACCATTACTGATGTACAATAAATCTAAACACTTATCATTCAGAGAAGGACATCTTCCCATCCTCACGTGGTCTGCACAACATGGCCACAGCAAAGTGTTTGCCTCCCAATTACCCTCTGAAATGGCCGAGCAAGCTACTCAGCTCAAGGGCAGCTAGGGCTGGGCAAGAAAGGCTGGTCAGCCAGGGACACCCACATCCCATACCTGATTTAATAAATAATGCATTAGGATGGGGTCCCACTGGAACTGAGCTGGGACCAGTGTCCTGGCCAATCATGTCGGTAGGTTTGTGGACAGGTAAACCTGGAGGGTTCAAGTGAAAGGAGCTTTCCAAATCCAAATAGAAAAGTGACGGATGTGAACAGCACGGGGATGTGGCCGAAGACATGCAGAAAGGAACAGGAAGGGACAAATTTTAACTAAAACTGTATATCAGTGAATCGATTTGTGACAGGAAATTGTGGGAAAGAGTAAATTATCTTTTTTATGAATGGACGAAGTCTCTGCAGCAAGGGAGACTGATTTGTGACAAAGAGATAAAAGAGATTCAGACACCAGGGAGACATGGTTACAGGACGAACAACAGTTGGAACATAAATATACAATGGCTCACAAACTTGCAGAAACTCAGGCAAAATGGGTAACGCTAACAATAATGGATAACAAAGGTATTACAGAGGAAGCATTTTGCATCAGATCATGAAGTAGAGTCAGTCTGAATGTAAATTCTGGCTACTACTTGCCAAGGACACAAGCGGCAGAACAGTTTTTGGCGACTTAACAACATTTCATTGCTCATCATTTGCATTGAAGAGGAACTCATTGGAATTGTTACTAAAGGCATTGTGATAATTTAGTGAAACTTGAATATTCATATAATCTTGGCAATCATACTGGCAAGAGTGATATTCGAAGAAGAGATTGTGGAATTTTGTTTCAGTGTTCCTTTGAATAACACATTATGCAACTGGCTAGGAACGTCACTATCTCAGTGCGACTGTTGTGTCATGAAACTTAGTGAGTAATGTCACCGGGGGAGATCCTCTGGGAAATTGTGGAAAGTGCAGTTTAAAGAAATACAAAGTTTTAAAGTGAATCACAGAAAGGACAAGCTACATCTGGAAACAAAAACAGCCAATTACATGAGTTTGAGAGGAGAACTGACCAAGATAAACAGGCTAAACAGACTGAAACATGTGTCTGTCAATGAACAGTGGAAAACATTTGAAGGAACAGTGGAAAACACTCAACAAAAGGACGTTCCATTGAATAGAAAATCCTCAGCAAGAAATTCCCACCCATCACTCACTCAGGACAAAATGGATCATATCAGATTATGAGGCTTAGACGATTACCACAATGTACTTAAAATCCTGAAATGAGAGAGAGTTTAAGCAGTAAGTTTTAAAGGGATTGCCAAGGGTCTGCTAGCAGGGAGGACGGCAATGGAAAGGGGAATCATTGTCAGGGTTTAATGACACAATAGGAACAGGGAGAGGTGAAGATGCTGGAGGTGGTGAGAGAGTGGTCCGGGCCTGAACAGTGTGACAAAGCCAACTGCAGCTGGAGGGGTTTGCAAAGGTAGGGAGGAACGTATATATTTTTATTTATTCATTCATGGGATGAGGGTGATTGGACCAGCATTCTTTGCCCCACTGATAATTACCCAGAGGGTAGCTCAGAGTCAGCCATATTGCTGTGGGTCTGGAGTCACATGTCAGCCAGACCAGGTTGGAATGTCTGATGTCCTTCCCTAAAAGAAGCTAAGTGAACCAGATGAGTTCTTCCTACTGATCAACAATGCTTTTATGGTGGCCCCACCAATGTCTTTTACAGCCACAACATGACATCCCAACTCTTACTCTCAATGCTTTGCCCTATGAAGGTAACCATCCCAAACACCTGCTTCACCAGCCTGTCTACCTGCATTGCCAATCTCAAGGAACTGTGTACCTGCATCCCTGGGTCTCTGACTGATAACGCTACCCAGGGCCCTAACAATAACTGTATAAGTCCCGCCCTGGTTTGTTTCACCAAAAAGGAACACCTCACCTTTATCTAATTAAACTCCATCTGCTATTCTTCAGCCCACTATCCCAGCAGTACTGTCCATCCTGTTGTATCATAGATAACCTTCTTCACTGTCCACTTTCCCATCAATTTCAGTGACACCCAAAACAATTACTTACCGGGAAATCAATATTCCCATCCAAACCATTTATCCAAATGACAAACAACAGGGGGACCCACTACACCGCTGGTCACATCCCTCCAGTCAGAAAAACAACATGTCTCCCATCGCCCTCTGTCTCTTACCATCAAGCCCAATTTTGTATCCAGTTTCCTCGTTCCTCCTGAATGCTGTATCCTTTTACAATGGTCTAGGCTTCTTATCCAGTTTACCACACGGAACGTAGAACACAGAACAGAACAGTACAAAACCCTTCGGCCATGATGCCATGCTAACCTTTTATCCGTCTGTAAAATCAAACTAACCTACATACCCTTCATTTTCCTGCCATCCGTGTGCCTATACAAGAGTCTATTAAATGTCCCTCATGTATCTGACTCTCCTACCACCGCTGGCACTGCATTCCAACCACGCAACCCTCTTTGTTTAAAGAACCTTTCTCTATAATTTCTCTTTTCCAATCCAAAATCACCTTAAAATTATTTATGCCCACTGACAATAGCCATTTATGCCATGGTATAAAGAAGTCTCTCACTATTCACTCTACCAAGTCGCCCCTCACCCTTCTTCACTTCAATGACAAAATGCTATCCTCCCTGAACCTTTTTTCGTAAGACATGCTCTCCAGTACAGGCAGCATTCTGGTAAACCTCCAATTTACCCTCCATAAAGCCTCCACTGCCTTCCTGTAATGAGGGGATCAGAACTGAACACAATATTCGAAGTGGGGTCTAACCATGGCTCTATAGAGCTGCAGCATAACCAAACAGCTTGAAAACCCAATCCCCCAGCAATTGAAAGGCAACACAACATATTCCTTCTCAACAACCCTATCATCTTGGATGGCAACTTTGAGGGATAGATGGATGTGGAACCCAAGATCTCTCTGTTCCACAACACTACCAAGTATTCTGCCTTTAACCCTGTATTCTGCATTCAAGTTTCACTTTCCAAAATGAATCATTTCACACTTTTCCAGATAAAACTCCATCTGCCATTTCTCAGCCCAGCTCCGCATTCCATCAATATCCTGCAGTAACCTACAACAGCCCTCCACACTATCCACCACTCCACCAACCTTCATGTCATTGGCAAAATTACTAACCCATTCTTCCACAACCACATTCAAGTAGTTTATAAAAAAGAATCACAAAGAGCAGAGTTCCTGCAACTGATCCCTGCAGAACACCACTGGTCAGCGAGCTCCATGCTGAATGCTTCCCATCTATCATCACCCTCTGTCTTCTATGAGGCAGGAATTCCATATCCAGACAGACAGATTTCCTGTATCCCATGCCTCTGTACTTTCTGAATGAGCCATAAATGCGTTTTGTCACATTCTCGAAGGATTCAATAAGATTTGTGAGGCATGACCTGTCCCTAACATAGCCATGCTGACTGTCTCTAATCAAACTATGGTTTTCTACGGAGTCATAAAGCCGTTCTCTCAGAGTCCACTCCAATAAGTTGCATTCCACGGACATAAGAAAGTGGAGGTCTGTAATTCCCAGGATTAGCCGTATTCCCTTTCTTGAACAAGGGAGCAACATGTGCCGCCCTCCAATCATCTGGTATGACTCTGCTGGACAGTGTGGGTGCAAAGTTGAAAAGTGTGGTGCTGGAAAAACACAGCAGGCCAGGCAGCATCCAAGGAGCTGGAGAATCGACGTTTCGGGCATAAGCTCTTCTTCAAGCCCTTTCTCCTAGTGTGGGTCCAAAGGTCATCGCCATAGGAAATCCCTTCTCTTGCAGTAACTTTGGGCATATCTGGTCTGGTCCAATAGACTTATCTATCTGTATGTTTTACACAATCCTTAGCACATCCTCCTTCTCAACATCAACCTATTCACATATATCAGTCCTTTACAGGCTGTCCTCACAAATGACAAAGTCCCTCTTAGAAGTGAATACTGAAACAAAGTATTCATTAAGGTCCTCCCCTACCTCCTGTGACGACAGGCACATGTTCCCTCCACTATGCCTGACCGGCCCTACCCTCACGCTGACCATCCTCTTGTTCCTCACATAAGAGGAAAATGCCTTACGGTTTTCCTTAATCCTTCCCAAAAAAGATTTTTCATGTCCCATTCTGGCTGTCCTAAGTCCATTCTTCAGTTCCTTCCTGGCTACCTTCAATGAGTCCCCACATTGTGGAAACAGGCCATTTGGCCCAAAAACTCCATACGGACCCTCTGAAGAACATCCTGCCCAAAACCATTCCCCCACCCTATTACTCTCCATTTACCCTAACTAATGTGTCAATCCTGCACATCCCTGAACACTATGGGTAATTTACCATGGCTGATTCACCTAATCTGCACATCGTTGGGTGGAAACTGAAGCACTTGGAGGAACCCTAAGCAGACATGGGGATAACGTGTAAACTCCACAGACAGTCGCCCAGGACTGGAATCGAATTCAGGTTCCTGGTGCTATCAGGCAACCGTGCTAACCACTGAGTCATCGTGACGCCCTCATATAACCCTATAGAGGTCTAACGATCCTAGCGTCCTCAACCTTAAGTAAGCTTCCTTCTTCCTCTTGACTAGATGTTCTACATCCCTTTGAACCTTGTTAAATGCTTCGCTAAAGTCCATGTGGACAATGTTCACTGCTCTGCCTTCATCTATCACTTGGTCTCCTCCTCAAAGAGTCAATCCGGTTTGTGAAACACGGTTTCCCACTCACAAAGCCATGCTGATTATCTCTAATCAGCCCTTGTCTTTGTAAATATAAGGAGCTCCTTTCTTTCAGAATCTCCTCGAACAACTTCCCCATCATTGGGCTCACGGGGCTGTAATTTCCTGCAATCCTTTAGTGATGGAACAGCATTAGCCGACCTCCAGTCTTTCGGCACATCACTGCGTCTGTTGATAATATAAATTAAAATATTTCTGTTAGGGACACTGCAATCTCTTCCCTAGCTTCCCACAATATTCTCAGATCGACCTAATGAGCTACTAAGAATAGATCTACCTTTACTTGTTTTAATATTGCAGCACTTTCTCTTCTCTGTTGAGGATCCTTTCCAAGATATCACAATTTATTTCCCAACGTTCCCGAGCTTCCATGTCTTTCTCCAGAGTAAATACTGACAAGACTTTTTTTTGTTTAATATCTCACCCATCTCCTCTGGTGCCACACATAGGCGACCTTATTGATAATTAAGGGGCCCTATTCTCTACCAAGTTACTCTTTAGCCCTTATTGAAACTTGCACAAAGGCTTCTGAAAATCAAATACACCATGTTGTCCGTACCAACACTTCGACCAACATCCTTATCTATTCTGCCATTTATATTCACACAACAAATAAATCCAACAGGCTCAAAAACAAATTCCCTTGGATAAAATGTGCTTCTAAGGGTCCAGTTATTTTTTATTGATATGTCGTTTCTTACTCATTTCACAATGCTCCTGACTTACTGTCAGGCGAACAGTATTTGTTTTTAGACTGGAAACATAAAGGGTTGTGGGAGTTCTTGTTTATCAATCTGAAAAAAATGTAGCTTACAGGGTCATCAAGTAATAGAGAAGGCAAATCAAATGCTGCCATTTATTACAAAGGGACCGGAGTCTAAATATCGGGAGGTCTTACTAAAACGATGTAAGGTACAAGCCAGACTACACCTAGAATATTATGAACCGTGTGTGTGCCTGAAGGGAAGATATTCTTGTATCAGAGGCAGGCCAGAGAAGGTTCACTCGGCTGATGTTGGAAATGGAGAGATTACATAATAAGAGGTGGAGTAGATTGAGAATGAACCCATTGAAGTTGCGAAAAATTAGAGAGAAACTGAACTGAATGAAACATGCAAGATTCTGAAGTGCTTTGACTGGTTAAATGCTGGGAAGTGAGAAAATAGAACAGTGCAGCAATAGGCCCTTCGGCCCACTTTGATATCATTCTCAACTCATCCCATCTGTATGTACATGGTCCATGTCCCTCTATTCTCTGCCCAGTCATGTTTCTGTCTAAATGTCACTTCAAAACTTTACTCACATTTCTGTTTCTATGACCGCGCTTGGTAACTTCCACTCTCTTCCAACTCCAAACTCAGTATCAAACCGGCAGACAAGGGAGGCACAGTAGTAGTTTGGCGCACCGACCTTTACACCGCTGAGGCTAAATGCCAGCTTGCGGACACCTCCTTCTACTGCCCCCTTGACCATGACCCCACCTCCCATCACCTCGGCCTAGGAACCTTCCAACCACAAGGGATGAACTCAAATTTCTCCAGTTTCCTCATTTCCCCTCCCTCCACCTTGTCTCAGTCAAATCCCTCAAACTCAGCACCGCCTTCCTAACCCGCAATCTCCTTCCTGACCTCTCCGCCCCGCCCCCACTCCGGCCTATCATGCTCACCTTGACCTCCCTCCACCTGTCGCATTTCCAACGCCCCTCCCCCAAGTCCCTCCTCCCTACATTTTACCTTAGCCTGCTGGACACACTTTCCTCATTCCTGAAGAAGGGCTCATTCCCGAAACGTCGATTCTCCTGTTCCTTGGATACTGCCTGACCTGCTGCATCTTTCCAGCAACACATTTTCAGCTCTGATCTCCAGCATCTGAAGTCCTCACTTTCTCCTCAAAAACTTCCACTCTCTGTAAAGAAAAAAAACTTGCCTCATGCACCTCATTTAAACTTTCTCTTTCTCACCTTAAACCTCTGCACTCTAGTATTTGAAACTTACACATTGGAAAAGAGATTCTGACTATCCACATTATCTGTCCTTGTCCTAACGTTATATTCCTGTACCTGGTCACCTGTCAGCCTCTGGTACTCTCACAAAGCAATCCAACTTTGTTTAATTTCCTCTTAACACCTAACACACCCTTAAAGATATAGCACAGGTAACATGCTGATAAACCCCTTTTGTACTCTCTCCAAAGCCTCCACATCCTTCCTATTGTGTGGAGATGAGAACTGCACACAGTACTCCAAATGTAGCCAAACAGAAGTTTTGTGCAATTACAACATCAGATGCAAACCACTATACCCAACGTTGTGACCAATGAAGGCCAGTGTTCCCTTTGCTTTCTTTCCCATCTAAAACACTTCTGTTGCCATTGTCAGGGAGTTACTGACTTGCACCAAGATCCTTCTGTATATCAATGTCCCTCAGGATGCTAACTTTCATCTTGACTTTGACATCATCTCACACTTGTCCAGATTAAATGCAATTTGTCATTTCTCTGCACGTCTTTCCAACTGATCTGTAACCCCCTGCAACCTTGGATCACCTTATTTATCCTAACTCCACCAATATTCATTTCACCTGCAATAATTATATTTGTCACTACCTTTCATTTCAATTGTGTGAGAATCTGTAACCAGAAGGGCAGAAAATCACAGCAAGGGCTCACCCATTTAATTTGGAGATGAGGAGGAAAGTCTTCACTCAAAGGATAGTGACTCTGTGGGAATTTGTGACTGCAGGGGGCTGCTGAGGCTGCATCCTTAAGAATATTTACAGCAGAGATGGTCAGATTTTAATTAAACAGAGAAACAAGAGTTTTGTAGAAAAGGCAGGTAAATAGAGTAGAAGATCATCAGATCAACCATGATCTGACTGAAGGGCAGAGCATACGCAATGGGCCAAATGGCCTAATTCTGTTCCCACATCTCGTGGTCTGAACTCAAACTCAGTATGTCTTGCATAACATTATGGTTTCTCTGCTCACAAAACTCCTTTATAATGGCATTATTGGATATTCATTATTACACAGCATTTGATCTACACAAGACAATTTTGTTGATGATTCCTTGATATTATGTTATAGAAAACCATCTCGTATACAATTCAGGAATCTATCCATTGCAGCCCTGATACTCATTAGTTACCAATTGGGATAGACACCACTGTCACACACAGTCACTGTACTGCCTTTGCTACAAGGACATTCAGTGTCCTGACTGTAATCACATTGACATAACCATCACTGGTTGGTGCATATAAAAGAATTCCTGCTAATGATTGCTGCAGCTTGCTTATTCTCAGCTCCACTCAACTTGACTCCAACTTTTGATCTTCAGATCCACGTAACTGTCTCATTAATGCATTAACCTCACCCTTTCTTCACAACTTGTTGATGTTTTGCCTAGTCTGCCTCTTGGGACTAGATTGGATGGGGATATCTGGTCGGCATGGATGGGTTGGACTGAAGGATCTGTTTCCATGCTGTACATCTCATTGACTGTAAGACTCAACCCCACAACACTTCAATATTCACTTCCCTCTGAAGGTCATTCTGCAGCTACATCTCCGGAATGACAGTTCCATCATATCTGTTCCCTGTCATTCCTTCTGCCTTATGGCGAATACAGGGAGTCATTCCTCAGTAGTGGGAGGGGGTTGAACAGATGGGTAGAGGTTACAGAGATAGAGAGGCTTACAGGGACTCGAGGCTGTTAGAGTTAAACAGTGTTACAACTGGTCAAGAAGGTCAGTGGGACAAAGGGGTTTGGGGATTGGAGGAATTTACAGAGATAGAGGGAGCTGGATTAGATTCTGGAGAGATAGGGATGGATGTAGGGAAAGGCAGGCAGTCGGAAAGGCAGAGACTGTGGGTGTTTCAGGGAGAAGTGTATTGTATATACTATCAGAGATATAGAATGTTGTAGTGAAGACATTTACAGTTATAAGGCAGCTTCCAGGTTCTGAAGGCTACACAGATAGGAAGGCAATGGAGAATGCAAGGTTACTGGGTTGGAGACAGTTACACAAATGGGGAAGATTGCAGAAACTGAAAGAGGTTCCTGTGGTCAGGAGGGTTGAGGGGTGGGGGGGAAGGGGAGGTTTAAATAGATTAAGATCAAAGAATTAGAGAAGGATAAGGAGGTTACAGATGCATGGATTGGGTGAGCTGACATTGAAAGTGAGTCTCATGGGAACTGTAGAGTCACAAAGATTGGGGTTTGTGCTAAGATAGGGAAATTGTCAGGGATTCCAAGGGATTACCCAACAAGTGAAGATTAAAGGGGCTGCATAGTTTGGGGTGTTGTCAGGACTGGAAGAGGTTACACAGAAAGGGAGGGCTTTAAGTGCTGTAGATGTTTATGGAGATAGTCGCGGGGCTGAAGCAGTTTGCAGTGACATGAAAACTTTTAGGATAGTACTAAGATACACAGGTTTTAGTTAATGCAATAATGGGAAGCTTACTAGGTCTGGAGGAGCGAAGAAAGGTACAGACTGCAGTGGTGGCTGCAGATGTTAACGAATTATAGAGAGAGTTCCAGGTTAGAGAGAGTGTGGGCTTCAGATTATGACAGCCATTGTTCGAAGTGGAGTAGCCTTGGAAAATGGTGAGTTTGCAACTACAGAAGGTGCTGAAGGAACCGGAAGTGTAAAAAATGTAGGGATACTTGTGGAAGCAGTTGGTGGTTAGAGATAGGGAGAATTGCAGATACAGACAGGGGGGATTTCTAAGAGCAGGGGAAAGTAACAGATATAGACAAAGTGCAGTGCCTGAAGAGGGTTCAGCAACCAAGAGGTTTCAAGGTGCAGGACAAAGTTACAAAGACTGGGACAGTTCTAGGGATTGGAGGAGCAAAGCTAGGGAGGGCTTTCAACCCTGTAGGATAGTATGTTAGAGAGATGGGGAGAGTTTCACAACTAAAGGGAGTTCGAAAGATCAGGAGGATTTGAGGTTATTGCAGCAGCTTTAACTATATAGTTTCTCCAGAGATAGGGAGGGTTGTGGAGACTTGAACAGGTGACATAGAGACGGAGGGTTTTAAGAATAAGGAGGACTTTTCAGAGAAACGGAATATGTAGGGATGGAACATGGTGAGAGTCACAGTGGCAATTACGGCAGCTCACGAAGGAAACAGAAATAACGAGTGTAGTGATAAGGGCAGCACATTAAAGGCATAAAGATTTGTAATGTCTGAAGTAGATTACATGCACAGCAAGGGGAGTACGGACTACTAGAGTTTAGAGAGACTGAGTCTGGTTGAGAGAGGAAGAGTTTATTGGCATCATTAAGATTGTAGAGACTAAATTTCATGATAGGGACGGTAGAACTGGATCGTATCCACAGCCATGGAGGATATTAACAGGTGGAGGAGGTTCCTAAGGTCAGGATTCCTTGGGGGATTTCACATATAGTGAGATTCTCAGGTAGGAGCCTGACAGAGTTATAAAGACAGGGAGGTATTTCTGGTCTGGAAGGGATTACACAGTTCTGGACAGCTCAATGGACTGAGTAATTTTTCACAGATAAGGAAGGGTTGGAGGAGCTGGCGAAGTTTACCCAGATAGGGACGGATGGAGAGGTTAAAGGCAAATGTATTGACATGGAGGGTGGTATTAGTAGGAGGAGCTTACAGGGATAGACAGGACTGTCAGGGTTTACAGGGATGAAGGAATTTAGTATCTACTGGAGAAGTTTAGGGATTAGGGTGTTAGGGGTTAGAGAACCTGACAGAGACAGAGAGCAGTGTATGGACTAGAGGTGATTCCAAACAGAGGAAGGATTATCGGGACTGGAGGATATTACAGAGATCACTAATGCAGCATGGACTAGGATTAATGCCTGGGTCCTCCTGTGCTGTCTCAGTGAGGACCATACAGCAGAGGGGAAAGCAGGACCCTCACAAGATGGTGGGATTGAAGCCTTGAATGTAGCTGTTCCTTGCCCAGCATTGTATCTATGTCGTATATCTGTCAGCCATGTTTCTGTTACGCTGGAATATCCCAGTCCACAGAGCCAATACATGCTCTGAGCTCATCTGCCTTACCAGTAAGGTCTTGTGTGTTGCCAGTCAGCCAACCTTCCCCCCACCCCCAATCAAGGGATACTGATTTCCCTCTGGTTCAAGTCCAACCAACGCCCCCCCCTTTGACAGATCACCTCTACCCCAGAAGAGATCCCAATGATCCAAGAACTGAAAACCCTGCCCCCAACATCTGTTCCTCAGCCACACATCCATCCGTCCTATCTTTCTATGTCTATTCTCACTGGCACGTGGCACTGGGAGTAATCTGGAGATCGCTACCCTTGAGGTCCTGCTTTTCAACTTCTTACCTAACACCAGATACGCATTGCACAGGACCCCATCACTTTGTCTACCTCTGTCATGTGGACCGATGTGCACAATGACCTCTGGCTGTTCACCCTCCCCCTTCAGAATGTTCAGTGACCGCTCAGAGACATCCTTGACCTTGGTACCCAGGAGGCAGCACACCGCCCTGGGGTCTCTTCTGCAGCCACACAGTCTGCTGTCTGTCCCCCTTACAACTGAGTCTCCGATAATGAGACAGAATGTGGAAAACAGAGACTGGCTTGAACTATTTGCAGTTACGGCTTTATGTGGAAAGTGGAATATGTTAAAGTGTAACAGTGAAAATCCATGGCCAGTGTGCTAATAAAATGGGAATAAAATGGCAGCAAGTCCAGTGAATACTGATCAAGTGATATCGTGAGTTTGATAAAGAACATACAGTGCAATAAAATCAGGTGAAGCCATTCACAAGTATAGAGTTCAAGGGGTCCTTAAAAAATAAGGGGCAAGCAATGGCCATGAAATATCCTTGGTAGACAGTATTAAGGAAAAGCTACAGGATATTTTGTGACTATAGACAGAGGATTCCCAGATAAAGACTGCATCCTGCTGGAAACCAACGGGACATTCTGTGCATGGAGCCAACGGAAGTAGGTGATGTTCTGAAATGAATACTTCCCGTCTGTGTTCACACAGGAGAAGGCATTGTAGGCGGGGATTTCTGTTGATATGGTGAGGTTCGAGAATATGTTTAAGATCAATAAGAAGAAGGTATTAAATGTTTTCTCAGGCATAAAGATGGAGAAATCCCCAGAGCCCAATGAAATGTATCCCAGGCGGCTATGGGAGGTAAGGGAGGAGATCGCTGGGGTCCTGGCGGATATATTTAACACTTTGCTGGCCACAGGTGAAGTGCTGAATGACTGGAGGATTGCTAATGTGGTTCCTTTGTTCAAGAAGGGCAGGAGGGATAGGCCAGGTAATTACAGAGCAGATAGTCTGAAGCAGGGGGAGGGATATTATTGGAAACAATTCTGAGGGACAGAATGAATCAATAATTGGAAAGGCAGGAAACAATTAGGGATTGTCAGCACGGATTTGGTAAAGGAAGATCCTGTCTGATAAATTCAGCTGAGTTTTCTTTGAAATCACGAATAAAAATATTGATGAGGGCTGTGCAGATGATGTGGATTCCTTGGAGTTCACTATGGCCTTTGACAAGTTCCCACCTGGAAGGCTGGTCCAACAGACCGATGGGATCCAAGGCAAGTTGGTAAATTGGATCCACAATTGGTGGAGTGTTGGTTTTGTGTTTGAAATTCTTTCATCAGTGGGTATACCACAGGGATCTGTGCAGGAGCCATTGCTGTTTGTATGTACATGAATACCTTGGATGTGAAAGCAGAAGGTATCATTATCAGGTTTGCAGATGACATGAAAGGTGAGTATGTTGCCCACAGTGAAGGGGATGGTTTCAGGCTACAATCTGAAGGTTGAGGCAGGGACAGAATTCCAAAAGAGACATTTAAATAGACATGGCAGGCAAGAGCACAGCAGGCAATGAGAGAAAACTGATTAATTAAACAACTTTACTTCAACATAACAGGCCGAACAGGAAAGGCAGATGAACTTGGTGCATGGACGGGTACATGGGACTGAGACACCATAGATATTACAGACAGACAGCTGAGGGAGGGACAGGACTGACAGCTCTATGTTCCAGGGTACAGATTCTGCAGGATGGAAAGAACATGAGTTGAGAGCAGAGGGGGAGTGGAGTTTTTGATCAGTGAAGCATCACTGCAGCACTTAGAGAGGATATTCCTGGGGATCGCCCAGTGATGCTGTAATGGTGGAAATGAGAAATTAAGAATTGGTCCTCGCTTTGATATGACTGCACTACAGGCCCTCAATAGTCAGTGGGAAAATTGAGCAGCAAATATGTCAGGAGATCTCAGATATCTGCAAGAATGATAGGGTTGTAATGGTCGGGGATTTTAACTTTCCAAACTTAGACTAGGGCTGCCAGAGTGTTCAGAGCTTGGATGGGAGGGATTTGTTAGGCATGTTCAACAAAACTGTCCCTGTCAGAATGTCAATGGTCTGACTGCAGGAAGGGGTATAACCTGACCTTCGCTTGGGAAACATGGTAGGGAAAGGGACTGTGGTGTTCGTGGGGAAACACTTTGGCAAGTCACAACAATCATATTAGTTTGAAAATAGCAATGGAAAAGAACATGCCTGGTTCACAAGTTAATGATCAAAACTGGCCTTGCCTGAATCCAGAAGGTACTAGTCAAGAGCATTTAACAATTGATTGTGGAGGCTATTTGCTATTAAAGGAAGTCAGGCAGATGGGAAGCTTTCAAAATTGAGATAAAATGAGAGAGTTCAGGCCAGCATATTCCTGTTAGTGTGAAGGATAATGCTGATACAAGTGAGAAACACTGAATGAGTGGAGATATTGAGGCTCTGATCAAGAGAAATGGAGCACGTGTCACATATAACGAGCTGGATTAAGGGAATCCATTGAAGAACATTGCGGTGGAGTAATACACTTAAGTGGGAAATCAGGAGGGCCCAAAGAGAACCACAGAAAGCTCTCGCAGATCAAACTGAGGAAAATATAAGTATATTAACAACAGAAGATTAAATACGGATGGAATATGGTTCCTTTTTGATCAATGGGGCCAATCAAGTGTGGAACCAGAGGAGATGGCTGAGATCCGAAATGAAAATTTCACGTTTCAATGTACTGTGGAGAAAGACTGGCAAAGTCAGGGAAATAAACAATGATGTCTTCAAAAGAGTCCACATTACAGAACAGGAGGTACTGGAGGTTTTAAAATGCATAAAAGGTAGACAAATCCCTGGGAAATAATCAAGTATATCCCTGGATATTGTGAGAAGCTCAGGAAGAAATTGTGGGGTCCTATAAAGAACTTTGTCTATCACTGACAGCCACGGGTGATGAGCTGGAAGCCTGGAGTGTGGCTAATGTTGTGCCACTTTAGGAAAGTCTGCAGGGGAAAGCCAGGGAAAGAAACACCAATTAGCTTGATATCAGTGGTGATTAGGTTGTTGGAAGTGATTCTGCCGAACAGGAGTTACATGCATTTGCAAAGCAAGGATTAATTGGGGATAGTCAGAACAGCTTTGGAGTATTACATAGAATTCTGATCAGCCTGATTTAGGAAGCATTATCTGAAATTGTAATTGGAGCAAAGATTGACGAAGATGTTACTGATGCTGGAGAGTTTGACAGAATCCGAGAATCTGGATAAGCTGGAAAGCAACATGGGGTAATGAGATAGCTTTGGCAGATAAGGTTAAGGAGAATGCAAAGAGTTTTCTATAGCATACAAGGACAAAAAAAACAAATGGAGAGACAATAGGGCCACTCAAAGATCAGTGAGGCCATTCATATGTGGAACCACAGGAGATGGGAGCGACCCTAAATGAATATTTCATATCAGAACGCACTGTGGACAAAGACCAAGAAACAAAGGGAAACAATGATGTCTTGAAAAGAGTCCCCATTACAGAAGAGGTGGTGCTGGAGGTCTTAGAACACAAAGGTAGAGAAAGCCCTAGGTCCTGAACAAGTGTATCCCAGAACATTGTGGCAAAGTAGTGGCAGGGACACGAGCAGAGATATTTCTATCATTGTCCTTCGTATTTCCATTGGGCATAGGTGGCTGAGGGGTAACCATATAAAGGTTTAGAAAACCATGAGGGGTACAGGTAAGTTGATTAGCTAACAGCTTTACTCCAGGGTAGTGGAATCCATAACTCGATGGGATTGAAGTGCCGAAGGAGTAGGTGTTAGCAATTCTGCAAACTGTAAAGATAGCTAAGTCCCCTGTGCTGGATAGGATTTATCCTTGTATTCTCTGCGAAGCCAGGAAGGAGATTGCTAAGTCTTTGGCTTTGATCGTTATGTTGTCATTGTCTACAGGAATAGTGCCAGAAGGCTGGAGGATAGCAAAAGTTGTCCCCTTGTTCAAGAAGGGAAGCAGAGAAAACTGGTAATTATACGAGCTGTGAGCCTTACTTTGATTCTGGGTGAAGTGTTGGAAAAGCTTATAAGAGATAGGATTTATAACCATCTGGAGATGAATAAGTTGATGAGGGATAGTCAACACGGTTTTTTGAAGAAGAGGTCGTGCATCGCAAACCGCTGAGTTCTTTGAGAAGGTGACCAATGAGGTGGATCAGGGTAAAGCAGTTGATGTAGTGTTTTTGGATTACAGTAAGGCTTGTTTGTTAAGTTTGTTAAGGCTCCCCATGGTAAGTTATTGCAGATAATACAGAGGCATGGGATTGTGGGTAATTTCACAGTTGGGATCAGAAATTGGCTCGATGAAAGAAGACAGAGAGTAGTGGTTGATGCGGAATATACATCCTGGAATTCAGTTACTAGTGGGGTAACGCCACGATGTGTTTCGGATCCACTGTTGCTTGTCATTTATATAAATGACCTGGATGAGGGCATTGAAGGATGGATGAGTGAATTTGCGGATTTCACTAAGGTTGGTAGAGTTGTGGATAGTGATACAGGATGTTGTAGGTTACAGAGAGGCATAGATAAACTGCAGAGCGAAACTGAGAGTTCGCAAATGGAGTTTAATATGGAAAAGTGTTAGGTGATTCACTTTGGAAGGAGTAACAGGAGCACGGAGTACTGGGCTAATGGTAAGATTCTTGGTAGTGTCGGTGAACAGAGAGATCTCTGTGTCTATGTACATTGATCCCTGAAAATTGTCACTCAGGTTCATAAGTTTGTTCAGAAGGCATTCGGTGTGTTAGCTTTTATTGGTAGAGGGATTGAGTTTTGGAACAATGAGATCATGCTGCAGATGTACAAAACTAGTAGGTGGCCACACCTGGGGTATTGGTTCCAGTTCAGGTCACTACATTACAGCAAGGATGTGTAAGCTTTGGAAAGGGTTCAGAGGAGATTTACTAGGATGTCACTTGGTCTGGAGGGAAGGTCTTACAAGGAAAGGATGAGGGACTTGAAGCTGTTTTCGTTCGAGAGAAAATGTTTGAGGCGAATTAATTGAGGCATATAAGATAAGCACAGGGTGAGATGGGTTGAGAGGCTTTTCCCTCGGATGGCAATGCCTTGCATGAGGGGAGATAGGTGTAGGACAGATATCAGAGGTAGCTTCTTAATTCAGAGAGTAGTAGGGTCGTGGAACGCACTGTCTGCAACAGTAAAAGACTCACCAACTTTAAGGGTATTGAAATGGTCATTGTATAGGCATATGGACGATAATGGAATACTGTTGGTTAGATGGGCTTCAGATTGGTTCCAGAAGTTGGCACAATATTGAGGGCCGAAGGGCATGTAGTGCACTGTCATGTTCTATGGTCTAGAGGGCATAAATATAAGGTGAGAGAGGAAAGACTTTAAAGGAACGAGAACATTTTTCACTCAGAGAATGGTGCAGTTGTGGAATGAGCTTCCGGGGGAAATGGTAGTGAAAAGTAGAACAGTAACATGTAAAAGACATTTGGGCAGGTACATGGAGAGGAGAAGGTTTGAAGGTATATGGGTCAAATGTAGAGAAACGCGTCTCATTCAGGGACTCTTGTTAGCATGGAGTGGTTGGATCGAAAGAGCTTTTTCCGTGCTGCATGCCTCTGTCTCCAGTTATTGGAGGAGGAGACAGCCGAAATAAAGCATGTTGTAGACACTGAAGCAAGTAACAGAGATAGGGATGGTAGGTTGGAATACAGTATGTTTCAATTATGTGTAGGGACTATTGGGAAGGAATAGGTTACAGAGATAGGAATGTTATAGGAATTAAAAATTATTAAAGAAATTGGACCACAAGACATGCCACAGATACAGTGTTGCAGAGTATTGAGTCTTAGTACAACAGAACTTACAGTAGGGGTTGTGATTGAGACCCCCCTCCAGCACTGTATCAATGTCATGTCTTGTTCACAGATGTTTGGAGCCCTCTCATTGTTCTTTGCTCTGTGCACTGTGAGCGATCTTACCTCACTACAGGATTTATTGAAGGCTCCAAATCTCTTTTCCCTTTGTCTGTCTCTGGTTGACTAACTGTGATCAATGAGGTGATGGACGATGCACCCCACAGCTGGGAAGACTATTGAGTCAGGACCTTCCTGAATACATACAGGAGACAGAGGAATAGACACAATGGGGAATTAGACTGATGTAGTGAGGGTTACACAGGGAGAATGGCATTGAGTCCCACAGAGATCTGGAAAATGGAGCGATATTAAGTAAGACCACCAGATTGCTGGAAGATATCAGGATCACACAATTGTGTCGGGAGAATTGGTTTAGCTTCATGATGCCCTGGTATCAGTGCTCAGGGATGAGCAACCAATGAGCAGGTGAAGTGATGGCCGAGTGGTATTATTGCTACAGAATGTATCCAAAACCTCAGCTAATGTTCAGGGGAGGCAGGTTTAAATCCCACCATCTGAAATTGAGACATTTGAAATCAATAGTTTTAAAACTAATAATAATCCATAAATAAGTATGAGCCCATTGCTGATGGACAAAAAAAACCCAAACGCTTGTCCTTTCGAGAAGGACATCTTCCCATCCTCACATGGTCTGCACGACATCCCCACAGCAAAGTGTTTGCCTCTCAATGACCCTCTGAAATGGCCGAGCAAGTTACTCAGTTCAAGGGCAGCTAGGGCTGGGCAAGAAAGGCTGGTCAGCCAGGGACACCCACATCCCATAACTGATTTACAAAATAATCCATTAGGATGGTCCCACTGGAATATGCTGGAAGCAGAGTCCTGGCTAATCATGTCTGTAGGTTTATGGAAAGAGCTTTAAACTGACAGAGAGGATGCAATGACAGGCTACAGGTGAAAGGAGCTTTCCAAATCCAAATAGAAAAGGTGAAGCATCAGAACAGCGCAGGGCTGTGGCTGAAGACAAGCAGAAAGGAACAGGATAGGACAAAGTTTAACTAAAACTGTACATCAGTGAATAGATTTGTGACAGAAAATTGTAGGAAAGAGTAGGTTATGTTATTTTTTAATGGATAATGTTTCACACTGCCCTCACAAATAACAAGGTCCCTCTCAGCAGTGAATACTGAGGCATAGTATTCATTAAGGACCTCCCTTACCTCCTGTGACTCCAGGCACAAGTTCCCTCCACTATCCCTACCCTCACTCTTGCCATCCTCGTCTTCCTCCCATAATTGGAGAATGCCTTACGGTTTTCCTTAATCCTTCCCAACAAAGCTTTTTCATGCCCCCTTCAAGTTGTCCTAAGTCCATTCCTCAGTTCCTTCCTGGTATCTCCAGAGATTCGCTACAGTGTGGAAACAGGCCATTTGGCCGAACACCTCCATATCAACCCTCCAAACAGTACAGCACCCAGAACCATCCCACCAACCTAATTCTCTCCATTTGCCCTGACTAATGCGCCAAACCTACACATCCGTGAACTTTGTGGGTAATGTAGCATGACTGAGCCACCTAACATGTACATCCTTGGGCTGTAGGGGGAAAATAGAGCACGTGAAGGAAACCCACACAGACACAGGGAGAATGTGCAAACTGCACACAGACTGTCGCCTGAGGCTGGAATCGAAATGGAGTCCGTGGTGCTATGAGGTCATAGTGCTAACCACTGAGCCATCGTGCTGCTCCATGTTACCCTCTGGAAACCTGTCTGATTCTTGCGTCCTCCTTCCTCCTGGCTAGATGTACTACATCCCTTTGAACCTTGTTAAATGCTTCGCTAAAGTCCACGTGGACAACGTTCACTGCTCTGCCTTCATCCATCTCTTGGCCACCTTCTCAAAGAGTCAATCCGGTTTGTGAAACAAAGTTTTCCACTTAAAGCCATGCTGACTATCTCGAATCAGCCCTTGCCTTTCCAAATATACGTAGCTCCTTTCTTTCAGAATCTCCTCCGACAACTTCCCCATCACTGGACTCACGGGGCTGTAATTTCCTGACTTTTCTCTGGAGCCCTTAAGTGATGGAACAGCATTAGCCGTCATCCAGTCTTCCAACACCTCACAGTGTCTGTTGATAACATAAATATCTCTGGAAGGGACACTGCAATCTCTTCCCTAGCTTCCCACAATATTCTAGGAATAACCTAATGAGCTACTGAGGATTGATCTACCTTTATTTGTTTTAAGATTCCAGCACTTTCTCTTCTTTGTAGAGGATTCTTTCCAAGACATCACTATTTATTTCCCCAAGTTCCCGAGCTTCCATGTCTTTTGCCACAGTAAATTTTGACAAGGCTATTTTGTCCAATAAGTCACCCATCTCCTCTGGTTCCACACATAGGCGACCTTATTAATAATTAAGAGGCCATCTTCTCTACAAAGATACTGTTTAGCTTATTGAAACTTGCATAATAGGCTTCTGATAATTCAAATACACCATATCCCCCGTACCACTACACCCCTCCTACACCCTTACAATTCTGCATTTATGTTCACACCAACAAATTAAATTCAATAGGCTCAAAAACAAATTCTCTTTTATAAAATGTATTTCCATCTGCCCAGTTATTGTATGTTGACATATCATTTCTAACAATTTCAGTATACTTCTGATTTACTGTCAGGCTAACAATATTTGGTTTCAGACTGACAGCAGAAAGGGTTGAGGGAGTTCTTGTTTATCAATCTGAGAAAGGTAGCTCACAGGGTCAGCAGGTAATTGAGAAGGCAAATCAAATACTGGCATTTATTACTGAGAGAATGGAGTCTAAAAACATGGAGGTCTAGCTAAAACTGTGCAAGGTACAAGTCAGACCACACCTCGAATATTATGAACAGTGTGAGTGCCTGAACGAAAGGTATTGGAGGCAGTCCAGAGAAGGTTCACTCAGCTGAACCTGGGAATGGAGGGATTTTCTAATGAGATGAGGTGGAGGACGTGGAGGTTGAATCCATTGAAGTTTAGATAATGAGAGAGAAATGGAATAAAACATCCAAAATTCTGAGGGGGTCTGATCGGGCACGAGCTGGGAAGTTAGAAAATAGAACAGTACAGCATATCAACAGGCCCTTCGGCCCATCATGTCCATCTCAATTCATACCATCTGCCTGCACATGGTCCATATCCCTCTATTCTCTACCAGTCACGTTTCTGTCTAAATGCCACTTCAAAACTTTACTCACATTTCTGCTTCGACAAAATCCCTCAGTAACCTCCACTCTCTATGTAAAAAAAAACTTGCCTCACACATCTTGTTTAAACTTTCTCTTTCTCACCTTAAACCTATGCACTCTAGTACTTACACATTGGAAAAGAGATTCCGACTATCTACATTATCTGTCCCTGTCCTAAAGTTATATTCCTGGACCTGGCTGCCTGTCAGCCTCTGATACTCTCGCAAAACAATCCAACTTCATTTAGTTTCCTCTTACACCTAACACACCCTTAAAAACCCTAACACAGGCAACATGCTGATAAACCCCTTTTGCACCCTCTCCAAAGCTCCACATCCTCCCTATTGTGTGGAGATGAGAACTGCACACAGTACTCCAAATGTGGTCAAACAGAAGTTCTGTACAATTACAACATCAGATGCAAACCACTATACCCAACGTTGTGACCGATGAAGGCTGTGCCGCCCACAAATAGTGGCACAGTGTTTAGCACTGTTGCTTCATAGCGCCAGACCCGAGTTCAATTTCTGCCTCAGGCGATCGACTGTGTGGAGTTTACACATTCTCCCCATGTCTGCGAGGGTTTCCTTCAGGTGCTTTCTATTGCCATTTTCAGGAAGTTACTGACTTGCACCAAGATCCTTCTGTATATCAATGTCCCTTAGTATCCTAACTTTCTTCTGGACTTTGACATCATCACAGTTACTTTACTGCCCTTGCTGCTGGTACATTCAGTGCCCTGACTGTAACCATATTGACATTACCATCACTGTCTGGTGCCTAGAAAATAATTCCTGCTAATGGTTGCTGCTGCTTGTTATTCTCAGCTCCACCCAAATAGACTCCAAATTTTGATCTTCAGATCCACATGATTGTCTCATTAATGCATTAACCTCATCCTTTCTTCACAACATGTTGGCTTTTTGCCCCGTCTGCCTCTTGGGACTAGATTGGGTTGGGATATCTGGACAGCATGGAGGGGTTGGACCGAAGGGTTTGTTTCCATGCTTTAGATCTCTATGACTGTATGACTTTAACGCAACAACTCTTCAATATTCCCTTCCCAGCGATGTTCATTCTGCAGCTATATCTCCGGAATGACATTTCCATCATATCCGTTCACTATCATTCCAGCTGCCTTATGGCGAATACAGGGAGTCATTCCTCAGGACTGGGTGTTTGAACGGATGGGGAGAGGGTACAGAGATAGGGAGGCTTACAGGGGCTCGAGGATGTTAGAATTAAACAGAGTTACATCTGGTCAAGAATGTCTGTGGGGCAAAGATGTTTGGGAATTGGAGGAATTTACAATGATAGAGGGAGCTAGGTTAGATTCTGGAGATGGGGTAGGGATGAATGTAGGGAGAGGCAGGCAGCCTGAAAGGGACAGACAGGGGGTGTTTCAGGGAGAAGAGTATTGTGTATACTAACAGAGATATTAAAAGATTGTCGTGACTGAAGACATTTACAGATATCAGAAGGCTTCGAGATTCTGGAGGCTACAGAGATAGAAAGGCAATGGAGAATGCCAGCTTACTGGGTTGGAGACAGTTACACAGATAGGGAGGGTTGCACAAACTGAAAGAGGGTCCTGTGGTCGGGAGGGGTTTGGAGTTGGGAACAAGGGTGCAATTTTAAAAGATTAACATCGAAGAATTGGAGAACGATAAGGAGATTACAAATTTTTCCATAGCTAAGGAAGGGTTGTAGGCGCTGGAGAAGATTACTTAGGTAGGGACGGATGGAGAGGTTAAAGACAAATACATTGATATGGAGGGTGGGATTGGTGGGAGGAGCTCACAGGGATAGACAGGGCTGTCAGGATGGCAGACTCTGTGCAGACTGGCACAGAGTCCAGCAGAGATCTCGAAAATCCCAGTCTCGATCCCTGGCCTTCGCTGCTGCGTCTCTCTGGTTTGGAGAATTCTGTTGACTCAGGATCTCAGACCAGCTGTAAGAGGGAGAAACACTGACAGAGGCAGCAAATTGACGTACACATCGAAAAATACAACATGGAGAGATACTGGGTAATACCACCAGAGTACTGGAAGGTATCAGGATCACACAATCGTGTCAGAAGACGTAGTTCTGATGCAGTGGGAACTGCTCCCAGTCCTCAGGGAGGAGTCAGTCATTATATTGGGATGGGCTCCACTGGAACTGTGGTGGGGCCAGTGCCCTGGTCAATCAAATTGCTTTAAAATGACACCGATGAGGAGGGACAGGGCTCAGGTTAAAGGAAATTCCCAAATCCAAAGAGAAAGCTTGAAATATTGGAAAACCATGTAGATGGAGCTAAAGACAAACAGGATGAAACAGGACGCGACTGAGTTTAACTGAAATTAGGTTTGTGACAGGAAATTGTGGTAAAAATTACTGTTTCTTAATTTGTGATTTCTCTCTACTCGCCATCACAGAGACATGGTCACAGGGTGAACACAAAGATGGGTCATCAATATTCACAGCTACACAACATTGTGGAAAACCAGACAGAATGGGAAGCGGGATGGGGGACTCCCACAGTTAAAGATTACAATTGGGATTACCAATAAAATATGTGGCCTCAGATTATCAAGCAAGAGGAAACCAAATCCTGAGTAATAAGGGTTAGAACTCAAACCTGGAATGACAGTGTTAAGGCCCTTTTACAGCATTACATTGTTAGACACTGCATTAACAGGGGATAATTGGAATTTGTAATAAAGGCACTGGGATAATTGTGAGGGAAGTCAATCTTCCTATCTCACTATCTCATTGGTGATGGGTCACAGCTGAGGCTGACTTTCTCCTACTCTCAGGGGGAGTCTGTAGGTGACTGTACAGACCGATGTGACCTTCCACAGACTCTGTTAGACTTGGGGCAGAAGGTGGCCATGGGAAGAGGGTGGGTGGGGCATTGGTGTAACAGCGAGCTCCTTGTGCTGTTTACTCCTGGGTTCCCATTTTCACCACAGCAAGTCTTAAGGTGCTCGACACCTTCCCAATGCTCCTCCCCGACTTTGGACGATCTTGGCCAAGTAATTCCCAGGAGTTAACAGATTTGATTAAGAGATGAAAAAAAAGATCAATTGTGAAATACCCAATGTTTAGAAATGTGGTCGCATTTGTTAAAGAGATCGCCAAGGAGTCTCCGAGCAGGAGTGCAGTAGGAAGAGGACACATTGTCAGCGTTTAATCAGGTGAGAGTAACAGGGAGAATTAAAGGTGCTGGAGGTGGTGAGAGTGTTGCACAGAGTGCCCAGGGCCTGAACAGTGTTACCAAACCAGTACGAATTGCTTTAGCTGTTTGCTGAGATAGGGAGGGTCATGCATTTTCATTGATTCATTCACGACCTGAGGATGTCAGTGGTTGAACCAGCATACATTGCCCCACTGCTAATTGCCCAGTGGCAGCTCTGAGTCAGCCATGTTGCTGTGGGTCTGGAGTCACATGTGAGCCAGACCAGGTATGAATGTCAGATGTCCCTCCCTAAAGGATATATGTGAACTCACGCTTTTCCAGATAATCAACAATGCTTATATGGTGGCATCACGAATGTCCTGTACGAATAGAACACGACATCCCAACTCCTGCTCTCAATGCTGTGACCTAATGAAGGTAACCTCCTCAAACGCCTGCATCAACAGCCTGTCTACCTGTGACGCTACTTTCAAAGAACTGTCTACCAGAATCCCTGGGTCTCTGATCGACAACACTACTCAGGGCCAGAACATTAACTGTAAAAGTCCAAACCTGGTCTGCTTTACCAGAATGCAACATCGGGCATTTCTCCACCTGCTATTCCTAACATCATTGGCCCAGTAGTACTGTTGATCCCAGTGTATTTTAGATAACACTCTTCACTGTCCACTATTCCATCAGTTTCAGTGTCACTCACAAACTTGCTAACCATGATTCCTCTGTTCTCATCCAAACCATTTGTATAAATGATGCACAACTGTGACCCAGCACCGAACTCCAGGGCACACCGTTGGTCACAGGCCTGCAGTTTGAGCAGCAACCCTCTATGAACATGCTCTGTCTCCTACCATCAATCATGTTTTGTATCCAGTTGGTGAGCGCTCCCTGGTTATGTCTGATCTAACCATAATAACAAGTCTGCCATGCAGACCCTTGTCAAAGGCCTTGCGAAAGTTCATGTGGACATCGTGTACTGCTCTGCTTTGATCTGTCACTTGAATACCTCCATTGTCCTTTCTCTCAAAATTTCCTCCATAGACTTACCCACCTCAGCCATCAGGATCACTGGTCTGTAGTGGCTATTGATGATACAGATATCTCTGGGAGGGGCCCTGCAATTTCCTCCCTCACTTCTCACAAGGCGCTGGGATACACCTGATCATATCCCATGGTTTTATTAACTTTTCTTTTGCATTTTAAGACATCCAGTACCTCCTATTCTCCAATATGAACTCTGTTCAAGACATCACTGTGTAGTTTCCCAAATTCCCGAGCTTCCATGTCTTTCTCCATAATAAATCCTAAAGCAAAATATTTGTTTCGGATATTCCCCATCAACAGTGATTCCACACAGATGGCCTCATTGACCTATCAGGGACCCTATTCTCTCCGTCGTTATAATTTAGTCCTTGTTGAAACTTGTCCAAATGCTTCTGAAAGTTCAAATATCCCCCTACCGCTACTTGCATCCCCGTCCCTTATCTATTCTGTCACTCATGGTCACACCAATCCAACAGCATTAAAAATTTGTAAAATTTGTAAAATCACGTGTTGGCCATTGTTTCTAAGAGTCCATTTATTGTTTATGGATGTATCGTTTGCAATACTCTCCAGCATGTTCCCGACACTGTCAGGTTAACACCGTTTGGTTTCAGACTGACTGTACAAAGGGTTTGGGAAACCCTGTGGATCAATCTGAAAAAGGTAGCTTATAGGATCAGCAGGTCAAAGAGAAAGCAAATCAAATGCTGCCATTTATTACAAAGGGAATGGAGTCTAAGAATAAGGAGGTCTTGCTAGAACGATGCAAAGTACAAGTCAGACCACACCTAGATTATAATGAACAGTATGCATGCCCGAAGGAAAGACATTCTTGTATTGGAGGCAGGCCAGGGAAGGTTCCCTGGGCTGATCCCGGAGATGGCAGGATTTTCCAATGAGAAGAGGTGGAGTAGATTGACCTAGAACCCATTTGGGGTTTTGAAGAATGGGCAAGAAATTGAATGAAACATCCAGGATTCTGAGGGGCTTTGACAGGGTAGATGCCGTGAAGTTAGAAAATAAATCAGTACAGCAGAGTAATAGGCCCTTCGGTCCATCATGGTTGTGGTGACCATGTTGCTGTTCTGAACTAATCCCATCTGCCTGCATATGGTCCATATCCCTCTATTCTCTGCCTGTTCATGCGTCTGTCTAAATGCCAGTTCATAACTTTATTCTTGCTGCCACCTCTCCCACCTCCTGAGCAGCTTCCACCCTGTCTGTACAGAAAACCAGCCTCATTCATCTCACTTAAAACTTCTCACCTTAAACTGAGGCGCCCTAGTATTTGATATTTCTACATTGGAAGAAGGATTCCATCTATCCACACTATTCACGTCTCTCCTAATGCTATATAATTGTACCCGATCACCCCTCAGCCCCCGACACTCTCGCAAAATAATCTAACTATGTCCAAGCTCCTTACAGTGAACACATTCTCATCCAGGCAACATTCTGGTAACCACCTGTTACACCCTGCCCAAAGCCTCGACATCCTTCCTGTAGTGTGGCGATGAGAACTACATGCAACATTCCAGACATGGCCAAATGAAGTTTCATTCAGTCACAACATGACATTCAAATGTCTGTACTCAATTCTTGACCAATGAAAGGAAACATACCATTCTCCTCCTTTCCTATCACATCCTGTTGTGTTGTTATTTTAAGGGACCTACGGATTTGCACCCAAGGTCATCTGTTTACCAATGTTTATCAATGTTTCCAATTAGTCAATTAGTGTACTTCCCTCTTCCACTTGACTTCATATAGGCATTACTTCACACTTGTCCCAATCAAATTCAATTTGCCATTTCTGTGCCAAGAGTTCAAGTAGTTCCACTGCTGCAACCTTTAACAATCTTCTGCACTATCTTTAATTCACCTAACTTCCCCTAAACGTTACATGCCTTTCCAAACGTCATCTGCAAAATTACTTATCAAACTGCTGACCTTTTCATCTTAATCACAGAGATAAATTACAAACAGAAATCGCAGCATTGATCCTTGTGAAACACCATTGGCTACAGACCTCCAATCCGAAATTCACTGCTCCACATTCCTCTGACTACTATCACCAAGAAAATGTTGTATCCAACTTATCAACCACCATGGATTCCATGGATTCTGGTTTGATATTCCAGGTCTCCCTTGCGATTTCTCACCTCCACCCAAAGTGACTCTAAATGTTGATTCCCAGATTAAACTGGCTGTCTCACAAATGCACTGACTGTATCTTTACCTAACAACTGGACCTTGATTGGCATTTTGCTGATGCTGCTGAAATCCTTCAATAATCACATCCTATCCATGATGATTCGGCAGCCACGTCTCCATAATCATAGTTCGATCATATCTGTTCACTACAGGTAATGCTGTCATTGCATCTGCCTTGTTGCAAATGCAGGATGCGTTTCGCTGAAAGTGGGTCTTTGAGGGATGGAGAGAGGTCACAAAGTTAGAGAGACGTTTGGGGGCTGGACAGGGTTAAGGATAGTTACCGGTGCTAGAGAAAGTTCGCAGGAGAAAAGATTTATTGTTTGGAGGAAATTACAGAGATAGAGCCGATTTGAATAGATTCAAGATAGGGATTTCTGTCGAATTGTGGCTCATTATAGGGATTACGTTGAGCAGGGTGTAGAATCATTCATAGGATACGAGGATGTGGTACATTTAACAACAGTTAAGAGGGATAGGGATGATGGTATGGACTAGAGAATATTACAGGGATAGGGAAATTGGTATGATCTCCAGAATATTAAACAGACAGTAAGGATGGTATGCACAGGAGAATGTTACAGGCATAGGGTGGATAGTATGAACTGGAGAATGTTACAGGGACAGGGAGTAACTTGTGGACTGTAGAATTTGACAGGGTTAGGGAGTGTTGTATGGACTAGACAATGTTCCAGGGATATGTAGGAAGTTATGGACTGGAGAAAGTTAGAGGAAGAGCTGGTTTTAAGCACTGGAAGATATTTCAGTGAGTGTGAGTTTTGGAAACGTACGAAAAAATGATAGGGATAGGGAGGTATGTTGAGACTGGAGGAGGTTACAGTCATAGAAAGGGTTGAGAGAGACTTGAGTCGCTTATGAGCAAAGGATAGGCTGTACCGTGTGGGGAGCTGTTTACAGATAGAAAGGAGAATTTAATGGCCTCAAAACAGTCACACCAATACATAGGTATACAGGAAATTAAGGATTTGAAGAGATTACACAGACCAGGAGTGTTGTACACAAAGAACAAAGAAATTTTACAGCCCAGGAACAGGCCCTTTGCCCTCCAAGCCTGAGCTGGTCCAAATCTACTGTCTAACCTGTGGCCCAATTCCTAAGCATATGTCTCCCTCTGCTCCCCACCTACTCATGCATCTGTCCAGATGCATCTTAAATGAATCTATCGTGCCTGCCTCTACCACCTCTGCGAGCAACGCATTCCAGACAACCACCACCCTCTGTGTGAAGTACTTACCGCGTGTATCCCCCTTAAACTTTCCACCTCTCACCTTGAAATCGTGACCTCTTGTTATTGAATCCTTCACCCTGGGAAAAAGCTTGTCTCTATCCACTGTGTCTACACCCTTCATGATTTTGTGATACACTGTGGAGGAGAACACACTGATAGGGATGGTTTTACAGAGTAATTAATGTTACGAAATAATGGGGGTTGCAGCGGTGAGAGCAGGTTTCAGCAAGTTGGAGGATATAGACCTGAAGGAGGTTACACACATAGCGATGGCTTTAGGGTCTGGTGGGGGCTACACACTAAAGGGGTTGGAGTGACTAGAGACATTTACACAGATAGGGAGAGTACTTGTGGTCGGCAGAACTCACAAAAACAGGGAGGATTGTAGGGTGTGCAGGACATTACAGGAATAAGAAGTGATGTATCAACTTAATGGTGTACACAGGCAGGAAAGTTTGTAAGGTTTGGAGCAGCTCATCATGATAGAGAGGGGCATGGAGAAATGAGATGTTATACAATTGCGGAAGTTTGAATTTACTGCAAGCAGTCAGACATGGCAGTGTTGTGAGGTCTGGTGGAGGTCGCACAGATTGGGAGGATTACAGGGACTTGATGATGTTGTACATGGAAGTAGGGTTGTCAGGACTGAAGCTGGCAACAGAGATAGAGAGAACAGCAGGGGATTACAGAGATATAGAGGGTAGTGGTCTCTGGTGGAGGTTCCACGTTGATGGCTGTTTTGTGGAACTGCAGGACCTTGCAGAGATTGACAGATTTGAAGGGGCTGGAGTGGTGTACAGAGGTATGGAGAAATGTAGTGACTGGAGGATACAGAGATGGTGAGGGCTGTAGGAGATGCAATAATTTGGTTGGACTGTAGAAGCTGGAGGGGTTCATACATACAAGGAGGATTGTAGGAGTGTGAGGAGTTTACAGAGATAGGGAGGTTGGAGCATTCTCAGGACTTATTGGTTTGGAGCACTGTCCAGACTGAGGGAGGTTTCAGAATGAGGGAGGGGTGGAGCAAAAGGAAACAGTCGCAGAAAATAGAGGAACATAAACATGTCACTTCGGTGCTGTGTCACTGACGGTCTTCAGGAGGACAGTTGTCCTCATTAAAATGTACATATCTTCAGGAAAATGGACAGGGTGGATGCTGAAAGGATGCCCACTTCCCCTTATGGGAGTGAGAAAAACAAGCAGAAATGTTTGACCAAAATGGAGAGTGGGGGCGTTATCATATTTCTCAGTGGCCCAAATCTACTTCCACACAGCTCAAAGCAAGGCAATGCAATCACAAAGAGCAAGGTCGTTTGGGGCTGCAGGAGATACGAGACGAAGGCCAGGTTGGAAGGGCTGGACAGCGTGAGAGAGAAGGGAGTGTTCAACAGCTGGAAGGGTTTACAGGGAGTGGACACTGTCAGGACTAGAGAACATGACACGCTCACTCATGAGAAGGAGATAACGATATGGCACAAGGTCAAACACAGCAGGAGGATCCCAAGCTCCATACCTGTTATTTACTCAGTTAAAAATCACACAACACCAGGTTATAGTCCAAATGGTTTAATTGGAAGCACACTAGATTTCCTACATCTCACGCAACTGCCACTAAAAAAAATACAATAAAGAATATTCCAAATGAAGGCTTCGATGAGGTGAGCTCTGGTCAGTAACATAGATCTGGAGGTGACCAGATGCACGGAGAGTACTATGTACCAGAGTCGCACCAGGTCAGTGTCAGGCACACAGACAGAATGATGTAAATAGATTCACATCTGAGCTCACATATCCCAGCCTGGGAATCTGAAACTGTGCCCAGCCATTCTGATAAAGATGTCCAGAATTAGGACATTACAATAAGTCCAATGGTCCAGTCAAAAAAGCTCTGTGGTTCAAATTGTAACATTCTTCAGGTTCCACGACCCATTCTCGGTCCCATCCGGCAGGTTCTATGAATCGTGCTACCTCTAACCTCCTGGAGGATCCACGTCCCATCTTACATTAGTTCCACCCTCCAGGTTCGGCAGCCCTTCCTACTTCTATAACATGGCCCGGTCTCTACAAATCTTCCATCCTCTGTGGTGTTCCCCAGAAAGACACTGGAAAAAGTGGATGTTATGGAGAAAGAGAGAGATATCAGGACTGGAGGGTTTTGCAGATATTAGCAACATTGCAGTGACTAAAAGAGGCTTTGGTAATTTTGAGGGTTGATGCTCATAAAGGAGGTCAGAGAGCTAAGGAGGATTGGAGGGACTTGAAGAAGTTTCACAGTTTGAGTGTTGAAGGGACTGGAGGAATGTACCAAATAGGGCAGGTTTAAAACTGGAGGATTCTGCAGAAAACCTTCATAGGTTAGTGTAGGACAAAAGATCAGCACAACATCGCGGGCTGAAGGGCCTGCACTGTGCTATACTGTTCCATATTCTAAATAGGGAGGGTTACAATGGCAGGAAGAGATTTCAGAAAGGTGGAGAGGATGGGGAGTGAAGGAAGAGACACAAATAGGAAGGGTCACTAGGATTGTCGGAGCCTACAGAGACAGCAATGGTCTGATCTGGAGCAGATGACCCAGACTGGGAGGGTTGTGGGGACTGGAGGTGGTTTCACAGGAAGGAAAGGCCATAAAGCTACAGGAGGTTACAGAAATGTGGAGAGCTAGAGGGCCTACAGGGGTTTCATGGAGATGGGGAAGTTGGGAGCATGGATCACTTTACAGGGATAAGGATGTTGTTAGGTTGGGGAGATTAACACAGACAGGGAGTGCTTAGGGAAAGGAGCAGATGACAGAGGTAAAGACGGTTGTACAGATGGGAAGAACATACAGACATATGGAGGGTAGTCGTGATAGTAGATGTTCATAGATACAGGAAGGCTTAGGTTTTGCAGGTTATTTAGACATGGAGGATGTGGAATCAGACAGAATTTCCAGTAAATAACAAGGGCAATTTTAGTTGGAGATAGTTTCACAGATAAGGGAGCATTAGTAACCTCCTACAGTTTGGTCAAAGTGGGAAGGCTGTAGGGGACGGTGATGTTTACACAGATAGGGGTGTAAGAGCTGGAGAAGGTTATACAGATGGGCGGATAGATAGAGAGACTGGAGGAGCTTGCATTGACAGGGTGTGTGCTAGCGACGGTTGGATGTCACACAGATAGGGAATCTTATAGGAGCTGGACTGGGAGAGTCACAGGCATTGGAGCGGGTTCTACAGATCGGAATGCTGCAGGGACCTGAGAGGATTGTAGGGTCTTCACAGATTGATTGTGTCAATCAGTCTGGTGAGCTAGGTGAGGTAGGTACGGAAAGCTTAAATCCAATGTATTCTATCTTCATTTTCCAGACCAGAACTTCAATATCCCTCATAAGCCACGAATCCCTAAACCTGCCAGCTTTTCCCTTCACTCTAACAGGGACAGATTTGCCCTGAATTCTTAATATCACACTTTTAAAAGGCTTCCATTTGCCAGTCATTCCTTTTCCTTCAAACAGACTCACCCAGTTGACAGTACCATGATGTGGAGGAGCCGGTGGTGACTGGGATGGGCAAAGTTAAAAATCACACAACACCAGGTTCCAGTCCAGCAGGTTTATTTGGAGGCACTAGGTTTCAGAGAACTGCTTCATCAGGGGGTTGTGGAGCACAATCATAAGGCACAGAATTTATAGCAACAGGATTGCAGTGTCATGGAATGTAATACCAAGCACATTTAGTTTAAGTTTTCATCTTTCAGGGTGTTCACCTGCGCTTTGAAAGCTGGTGCTGTGAGATAAACCTGTTGGACTATAACCTGGTATTGTGTTATTTTTAATTCACCCGATAGACCTCTTCTAGATCCTGCCTCATGGCCCCAAACCTGGCCCTGCTCCAGTTTCACACCTTAATCTGTGGATCTGTCTGATTTTTCTCTGTAACTATGTTAAAACTAAGACAGTTGTGGTCACTGGACCCAAAGTGCTCTCCGACTGACACTTCAGTCACTTGCCCGACCACATTTTCTGAGGGGAGGTCCAGTGTTGCACCCGCCTAAGTCGAGTTGGGCCTTGTTAGAGTTGCATCTTGATTTAGGAAACGTTCTTGGACACATTTGACAAATTGCACTCAGTACGGGCCTTTTATCCTGTGGGTGATCCAGTCAATGCTGGGAAAATTAAAATCTCCAACCAATACTACTCTATTATTCCGACAGTACCTCCAATCTCTCTACACATCAGCTCCTCTAGTACCTGCCGGCTATTTGGGGGTCTATAATACAGTCCCAACAGAGTGACCACCCCTGGTGTGCTTCTAAGTTCTAAACTTGATGACTCTTTAAGCGTATCCTGTCTTAGCACTGGTGTTATTTCCTCCCTTATCAAAAGGACAACTCCCCTCCTCACTTACTTGTCCTTCTGTCCCGCCTGTTGCTTCTGTATCCTGGAACACTGAGCTGCCAGTCCTGCCCTTCTCTCAGCCATGTTTCAGTTATAGCTATAATATCCCAGTCCCCAGAGCTAATCCATGCTCTGAGCTCATCTGCCTCACCAGTCAGGCCTCATGCATTGAAATAAATGAACTTTAAACCAGAAGTCTTTTCCCTCCCTCGTCTGTGCCCCTGGATTTCCTGAATAGGAAACTTGCTCTCGATGGCTAATGTATTTTCCTCTGACTTTTCGATGTTCCCTCTCTTAATCAGAATCCCAATTTCCTGCCAAACTAGTTTAAACCTCCCAGGGTAACACGAGCAAATCTCCCTGCAGTGATACTGGTGTCCCTCTGGTTCAAGTCTAACCTATCCCCTCCTTGTACAGGTCACCTCTACCCCAGAAGAGATCCCAATGATCCAAGAACTGAAAACCCTGCCCCCTCCAACAGCTCCTCAGGCATACATCCACCCCCCAGCCTATCTTTCTATGTCTATCCTCACTGGGGCAGGTGGCAATAGGACTAATCTAGAGATCACTGCCCTTGAGGTTTTGCTTTTTAACTTCTTACCTAACGCCTGATACTCATTTCACATTGTGTTCATGAAGAGGGAGTAGTAAAGGCAGCAAGTCCAGCAAATACAGATCAAGGGATATCGTGAGTTTGATGAAGAAAACACAGTGCAATAAAACCAGGTGAAGCCATTCACAAGGATAGGGAGTGCAACGGGGTCCTTAGAAATAGCCGTGAAATATCCTTGTCAGATACTATGAAGGAAAATCCACAAATACTTTGTCAGTATATTAAGAAAAAAAGGGTAACTGAGGAAAGGGTGAGGCCTGTTAGAAACCAAAGAAACAATCTGTGCATGGATCCAGAGGAAGTAGGTTAGGTCTTCAATGAATACTTCCCATCTGTATTCACGCAACAGAAAGGCATTGTAGCCGGGGATTTCAGTCAGGATGGTGGATCGGTAATGTGGTTCCTTTGTTCAAGAAGGGCAGCAGGGATAGGCCAGATAATTACAGAGCAGATAGTCTGACAGCAGGGGGAGGGAAATTATTGGAAACAATTGTGAGGATGAATCAACACTTTCAAAAGCAAGGATCAACTTGGTTTAATCATCACTGATTTGGCAGAGGGAGATAGTGTCTGAGGAATTCAGTTCAGTTTTTTTTAAAATGGTGCTTAAGTATATTGATGAAGGCAGTGCAGATGATGTGGTTTACATGGACTTGAATAAGTCCTTTGACAAGATCCAACATGGAAGGCTGGTCCAAAAGGACTGGGTTCCAAGGCAAGTTGGCAAATTGGATGCAAAATTGGTGGATCGAATACTTTCACCACCGGGTGTACCACAGGGATCTGTGCAGGAACCATTGGACATTAATAACTCGGATGTGAAAGCAGAAGGTATCATTAGTCGGTTTGCAGATGACATGAAAGGTGAGGGTGTTGTTCACAGTGAGGGCGATGGTCTCTGTCTGCTGTCCGATGTCGATCGGATGATAATCTAAGCAGAGCTTAGTTCGGATCGAAGTGAGGTAATACTCTGTGGGAGGTACGACAACGAAGGACAGACATAATGAACGCCAGGTCCTTGTGGAGTACTGAGGAATACATGGACCTTGGTGGACAAGTCCATAGATCCCTGAAGGTATTAGCACAGGTTGACAGGGTGGGAAAGGCACCTCAACTGGGAGCAGGAGAGGGACCCATATCCTGGTGGGGTGAATTGCTAGAGCTGCTTGAGAGGATATAACCTAGTCTGGCAGGGTGTTGGACCTTAAACAGTCGTAAGGCCAGAAAGAAGATTGAGGCTGGTACACAAGTTAAAGACAGCAATTTCAGCAGACAATGCAGGCAAAAACATAGCAGGGAATGGGGGAAAACTGATGATTAAATTGCATTTATTTCAATGCAAGGGGCCTGACAGCGAAGGAAGATGAACTCAGGGCATGGATTGGAACATGGGACTGGGATATTATAGTTATTACAGAAACACTACTGAGGGAGGGGCAGGACGGGCAGTTCATTGTTTCAAGGTGGAGATGCTACAGGACGCATCGAAGGGGAAGCAAGAGAGGACGCGTGGTGGTGGGTTTTGATGGCATGAATCATCACAGCAGTACTTCGAGAGAATATTCCTGTGGGATCGCCCAGTGAAGTTACGTTAGTGGAACGGAGAAATAAGAATGGGTCATCACTTTAATACGATCGGACTGCTGACCCCTAACAATCAGTGGCAGACTGAGGGACAAATATGTCGGGACATCTTAAATATCAAACATAATAATAGGGCTGTTATGATAGGGTTTTTGAACTTCCCAAACCTAGACTGGGACTGCCAGTGTTCGGTGTTTGCAAGGGAGGAATTTGGTAATTGTGTTCCAAAAAATCTCCCAATCAATATGTAAATGGCCTGAAAAGAGAAAGGGGCAAAACCTAACCTCCCTTTGGGAATCAAGGTAGGGAAAGGGACAGGTGTTAGTGGGAAAGTTTTTTTTTGCCAAAGTGACCACAGTTCTATTAGTTTGAAAATAGCCATGGAAAAGGACAGGCCTGGTCCATAAGTTCAAGTTATAAAATAGGGCAACCCAATCTTGATCGTATTAGCCAGGAACTTTCAAAATGTGATTGGGGAAGGGAGTTATTTACAGGGAAAGGGAAGTTTGGCAAGTGAGAATTATTTTAAAAGTGAGATAAATTGAGCGATCAGCACCAGCATTTTCCTATTTGTGTGCAGTCAATGCTGACAGCATTCAGAAACACTGACTGTCTATTAAGGGTCTGGCCAAGGAAAAGGGGGCACATGTCAGGTATAGCCAGCTGGATCAAGGGAATCCCTGTGGATATACAGGGGCTGTTGGAATAAACTTTGAGTAGAAAACAGGAATGGGGAATGGCTACATGAGATAGCCTCAGCAGAGAAGGAGAGGAGAATCCAAAAATGATTGTATCGGTATATTAAGATTGCATAAGTAACTCGGGACAAAAGAGTGTCCATTAAAGATTAATAAGGCCATTGATGTTTGGAACTGCAGGATATTTGCTCAGATCCTAAACAATTTTTTCACTCCAGAACTTACTGTGGAGATAGACTGGGGAACTCAGGGAACAAGAGTAATACGTTAGACCACAATTGGAGTTCTCTGCAATTCCTCTCTCTCTGCTACAGGAAGGATGTTGTGAAACTTGAAAGGGCTCAGAAAAGATTAACAAGATATTGCCCGGGTTGTTGCTGAATAAGCTGGGGTTACTGTCACTGGAGCATCGGAGACTGAGGGGTGACCTTACAGAGGTTTATATGAACATGAGCGGTATGGATAGGGTAAGCATTCAAGGCCTTTTCCCAGAAGTTGGGGAGTCCAAAACTAGAGGGCATAAGTTTAAGGTTAGAGATGAATGGTTTACAGAGGGACTGAAGGGACAGCTTCTTCACACACATGGTGATGGGTGTATGGACTGAGCTGAGAGAGAAAGTAATGGTGACTGATACAATTACAACATTTAAAAGGTATCTGGATGGGCATCTGAATAGTAAGGGTGTAGACGTATAAGGGCCAAATGCTGGAAAAGGGAATGGATTTATTTAGATCTTCTGATAAGCCTGGACGAGTTGGGGACCGAGGGGTCTGTTTACATGCTGTATATCTCGATGACTTGAAAAGAGTGCATGTTATAAAAGAGGTGGTGCTGGGGGTTTCACAACACAAAGCTATGGCAAGTCCCAGAACCTGATTAAGTGTATCACAGGACACTGGGATGCGAGAGAAGAAATTGTCGAGCCCCGAGCAAAGGCATGTGTACTACTGACAGCCATGTGTGATGGGCTGGCAGGCTGGAGGGTGGCATCATGGACAGTGAGGAGGTTTTCTGAGATTACAAAGGGATCTTGATGGAGGGAGTGAATGGGATGAAAAACTAGAGATGAAATTCAATCTGAATAAATGAGAGGTAATGCATTTGATAAAACAAACAAGGGTAGAGCTTATACAATTAATGTTCGGGCCTCGGTTAGTGTTTTAGAGCAGAGGGACCTCCGGGTTCAGGTACATAATCCTTGAAGCTTGCATCACAGGATGGATAAGATAGTGCTTGGCATGCCTGACTATTGCTCAGTCCATTGAGTGGAGGATTTGGGACGTCATGTTGAGATTGCACAGACATTTGTGAGGCCTGTTCTGCAATACTCTGTCCAGTTCTGGTCGCCCAGTTAACAGGGAGGATATTATTAAGCTGCAGGGCATTCAGAAGAGATTTACCAGGATATTGCTGGGTATGGAAGGATTGAGTTCTGAAAAATGGCTGGATAGGCTGAGTCTATTTTCACTGGAGCCTGGAGGTTGAGACATGATGCTATAAAGGTTTATGAGAAAGAATGAGGTATATAGATCAATTTAATGGTAGTTGCCTTTTCCACAGGATGGGGGAGTCTCAAGAGGAGGGGCCACATTTTTAAGGTTAGACGAGAGAGATGTTCAAAAAAAAATATGGGGCAATTTGTTACACAGAGGGTGGTTTGAGTGTGGAATGAACTTCCTGAGAAAGGGGTTGATGTGGGTACAATTACAACATTTAAAAGATATTTGGATAAACAGGTGACTAGGGAAGGGTTGGAGTGATATGGGCCAGCAACAGGCAGCTGGGAAGAGTTTCGTTTTAGATTATGGTTGGTATAAACTGAAGGGTCAGTTTCCATGCTGTATGGCTGTATGACAAGAATATGGTTTTATTTCATTATTGAAGATAGGATCAGGGCTGGGAACACTGATGTGCATCATCTACATAAACGATTTGGTTGAAAATATAGGAGTGATTGTGCGAAAGTTTGTTGATGACCAAATGAATGATGAAGTGGGCAGTAAATACGGTTATCAAAGGGGATCTTGACCAACTCGGCCAGTGGACCAAGGAATGAAAGATGGAGTTTAATTCAGGTGTTGGATTTTGTTAAGACAAACCAGGGAGGATGAACACATTTAATGGAAGGGCTCTGGCCAGGGTTGTTGAACAGAGAGAGAGAGAGAGACCAGGGGGTGCAAGTTACATTGTTCCACGGAAATGGCATCACAGGTGGACAGGGTGGGGAAAGTGACATTTGGCACATTTGCCGACATTGGCCAGCACTTTGTTACATATGTTGGAGACAATTGTAACATTGTCCTAAATATTTGCCTTGGGCAGAGGAGGGCACGGGGTGACCCTAAGAATGGTGAATAACCAAGGGTAGGTGAGCCCAAAACTAGAGGGTATAAACAGGAGGTGAGAGAGCAAGGATTTAAAGAGGGAGCTAAGGGGGAACATTATCCACAGAGGATGGTGCATAGACGGAACAGACTGCCTCAGGCACATGGGAGAAACAAGAACAGTTACAACATGGAAAAGACATTTGGGAGGTACATTGAGAGGATAAGGTTTGAAGAGATGAGGGCCAAATGCAGGCAAATGAGACTCGTTCAGTTTCGGTAACATGGGCATTGAGGAGTTAGACCACAGGATCTGTTTCCGTGCTGTATCACTCTGTATCTAGCTAAAGAGGATTAGTGTACCAAAATAAGGTATGTTGTAGACTCTGAAGCAAGTTACAGCGATAGGGATGGTAGTCTGGAATGCAGTACGTCTCAAATATGTGGAGGGAGTATCTGGAATGGGGCAGGTTACAGGGACAGGGACTATTGTAAGGGTTAAAAATGACTGAAGACACTGGTGCACAAGCCATGCCACAGATACAGTGTTGCAGAGTAGTGAGTCTTAGTACAGTGTTGGAGGGAGATCACAGAACAGAAAGATCCCAGGCAGCATTCACAACCTCTCGTCGGAAGCCAGCTTTAAACTCTCTTGTCCTGATGCTCACTAAGACAGTGCAGGCCTGGATTGATAACTCTGAACTCCCGATGCTGACTTAGTGCAACATAAGTTAAAGTAGACGTGGTGATTGAGCACGGGGTGTGTCTATGCTGTGTTCCCCCTCCAGCACTGTATCTATGTCATGTCTTGTTAGCCGATGCTTGGAGCCCTCTCATTGCTCCCTGCTCTGTGCACTATGAGTGATCTTACCTCACTGTAGGATTTATTGAAGACTCCAGATCTCCCTTCCCTTTGTCTCTCTGGCTGACCAACCATCTTCAATGAAGTGATGGATGAGACACACAGCACTTGGGAAGTCTATTGAGTCAGCAACTTCCTGAGTACCTACAGGAGACAGAGATAAACAGAATGGGAAATTAGACTGATGTAGTGAGGGTTACACAAGGAGAATGGAAATGAACCCCACAGATATCTGGAAAATCCCAAACTCCATCCCTGGCCTGTGCTGTTGCGTCTCTCTGGAGTGGAGAATTCTGTTAGCTCAGGATCTGGAGTAGCTGCAAGAGTGAGAGACACTGACAGAGGCAGCAATTAGACCCACACAGGGAGGGATACCACATGGAGAGAGACTGAGTGATATCAACAGAGTGCTGGAGGACTTCAGGATCACAGTCATTTTGGAAGAATGGGTTTAACTTCATGTATCAGTGCTCAGGGATGAGCAACCAGTGAGCAGGTGAAGTGATGGCCTAGTAACATTATTGTTAGGGCATTTGTCCAAAACTTCAGCTAATGCTCAGGGGAGGCAGGTTTGAATCCCATCATAAGATATGGTGGAATTTAAAATCAATAATTTTAAAAATAGCAATTAACAATCCATAAACAAATATGAAACCATTGCTGAAGTACAAAAATCACAATCCCTTAGATTAGATTCCCTACAGTGTGGAAACAGGCCTTTCGACCCAACCAGTCCACACCATCCCTCCGAAGAGTAACCCACTCAGACCCATCACTCTCGACCTAATACACCTATCATTATGGGCAATTTAGCATGGCCAATTCACCTGACCGGAGCATCCGGAGGCAATTCACGCAGACACGGGGAGACTGTGCAAACGCCACACAGTCGCCCAGGGCTGGAATCAAACCTGGGACCCTGGTGCTGTGAGGCAGGAGTGCTTTCTCAGAGCGACCATTGTGTGATGAAACTTTGTGAATGAGTAATGACACCTGGAGAGATCCTCTGGGAAATTGTGATAAAGTGCAGTTTAAATAAACATAAAGTTTTAAAGTGAATGACAGAAAGGACAAGCTACAACTAGAAACAAAAATAACCAATAACATGAGTTTGAGAGGAGAACTGACCAAGGTAAACAGGCTAAACAGACTGAAATATGTGCCTGTAAATGAACAGTGGAAAACATTTGAAAGAACAATGCAAAATACTCAACAAAAGGACATTCCATTGAAACAGACAAATCCTCAGCAAGAAATCCCTATCGGTCCCACACTCTAGTAAAAAGGATCATATTAGATTATCGGGCTTGGAGGATCACCAAAAAGTACTTAAAATCCTGAAGTGAGAGAATGTTTTAGAAATAAGTTTTAAAGGGATTGCAAAGGGTCTGCTCGCAGGAGGAGGTCAGATGGAAGAGGGAATAATTATCAAGGTTTTATGTCACAAAAGGAACAGGGAGAGGTGAAGGTGCTGGAGGTGATGAGAGTGTTACAGAGAGTGGTCAGGGTCTGAACGGTGTTACAAAGCCAGTACAGATTGCTGCAGCTGGAGGGGTTTGCAGATGTAGGGAGGGATATATGTATTTTTATTTACTCATTCATGGGATGAGGGTGTCACTGATTGGACCAACATTCTTTGCCCCACTGTAATTACCCAGAGTATAGCACAGTCAGCCATGTTGCTGAGGGTCTGGTGTCACATGCAAGCCAGACCAGGTTAGAATGTTAGATGTTCTTCCCTCAGGAACGTAAGTGAACAGATGAGTTCTTCCTACTGGTCAACAGTGCTTTTCTGGTGGCCCCACCAACGTCCTGTGCAGCCACGACATGACATCCCAACTTCTACTCTCAATGCTCTGCCCAAAAAAAGTAACCATCCCAAACGCCTGCTTCACCAACCTGTCTACCTGTGACACCACTTACAAAGAACTGTCTACCTGCACCCCTGGGTCTCTGTCTGACAACACTACCCAGGGCCTAAACATTAACTGTACAAGTCCCACCCTGGTTTGTTTCACCAAATGGAACACTTCACATTTATCTAATTAAACTCCATCTGCTATTCTTCAGCCCACTATCCCAGCAGTACTGTTCGTCCTGTTGCATCACAGATGACCACCTTCACTGTCCACTTTACCAACAATTTCAGTGTCACTCAAAATACTTACTTACCAGGAAACCTATATTCCCATCCAAACCATTTATCCAAATGACAAACAACAGGGGGACCCACTCCACCACTGGTCACATGTCTCCAGTCAGAAAAACAACATGTCTCCCATCACCCTCTGTCTCCGACCATCAAGCCCAATTTTGTATCCAGTTGACTAGCTCATCCCGAATGCCATTTTTTTTTTACTTGATCTGACCCTATTACCCAGTTTGTCAGACAGAACGTAGAACACAGAACACTACAGCACAAGACCCTTCGGCCATGATGCCATGCCCATCTTTGACTGTAAGATCAAACTCACTTACATACCCTTCATTTTGCTATCATCCATGTGCCTATCCAAGAGTCTGTTAAAGTGTCCTGTTCCACCCACCCACCACTCTCTGAGTAAAGAACCTACATCTGAAATCTCCCCTTACCTATCCTCCAATCACCTTACAAGTATGCCCCCTTGTACCATGTATGCCATGGGATAAAGAGGTCTCTCACTGTTCAATCTATCTTTGCCTCACATCATCTTGTTCACCTCTACCTAGTCACACCACACTCTTCTTCACTCCAATGAGAAAAGCCTTAGCTCCCTCAACCTTTCTTCATAAGACATGCCCTCCAGTCCAGGTAGCATCCTACTAAATCTCCTCTTTACCATCTCTAAAGCTTCCACATCCTTCCTGTAATGAGGGGACCAGAACTGAACACAATATTCTAATTGGGATCTAAACAGGGCTGTATAGAGCTGCAGCATAACCTCATGGCTTTAAAACTCAATCCCCCAGCTAATGAAAGCCAATACAACATAGTGTTGTTAAGAAAGAATATCAGCTTGGTGGCAGATTTGATGGATCTCTGGTCATGAAATCCAAGATCCACCTGTTCCTCCACACTATTCAGTATTCTGCCTTTACCCCTGTATTCTGCATTCAAGTCTCACCTTACAAAATGCAGCACTTCACATTTTTCCAGATTTGACTTCATCTGCCACTTCTCAGCCCAGATCTACATCCTGTCAATGTCCCATTTCAACCTCCAGCAGACATCCACACTATTCATCACTCCACCAACCTTCGTGTCATTATCAAACTTACTCACTCTTCCACTCAGACATCCAAGTCATTCATAAAATCACAAAGAGCAGAGATTTTTTGACCTCTCCCTGCAGAAAACCCACTGGTCACTGAGCTCCAGGCTGAATGATTTCCATCTGTCATCACCCTCTGTCTTCTATGGGCCAGGAATTCTGTATCCAGACAGGCAGATTTCCCTGTATCCCATGCTCTGTACTTTTTCAATGAGCCATAAATGTGTTTTGTCACTTTCTCAAAGGATTCAATAAGATTTGTGAGGCATAACCTGTCCCTTACAAAGCCATGATGACTTCCTCTAATCAAACTATGGTTTTCCAAGGAATCATAAATCCTGACTCTCAGAGTCCTCTCCAATAATCTGCACATCACAGACAGAAGACTGACAGGTCTGTGATTCCCAGGATTATCTCTATTCCCTTTCTTGAACAACACATGGCTGATTCACCTAACCTGCACATCTTTGGGCTGTGGGTGGAAACCGGAGCACCTGTTGGAAACCCACGCAGAGATGGAGAGAATGTGCAAACTCCACACAGACAGTCGCCTGGGGCTGGAATTGAAATCGCGTCCCTAGTGCTGTGAGGCAGCAGTGCTAACCACTGAGCCACTGTGCTGCCCCATGTAACTCTCTAGAGCCCTGCTTCTGATCCTTGGTTCCTCAAACATAAGAAAGCTTCCTTCTTCCTCTTGACTAGATATTCTACATCCCTTGGAACCTTGTCAAATGCTTTGCTGAAGTTCACGTAGACAACGCTGACTGCTCTGCCTTCATCTATCGCTTGGTCAACTCCTCGAAGAGTCAATCCATTGTGTGAAACACGGTTTCCCACTCACAAAGCCATGCTGACTATCTCAAATCAGCCCTTGCCTCTCCAAATATATGTCGCTCCTTTCTCTCAGAATCTCCTCCAACAACTTACCCAGCACTGGGCTCACTGGGCTGTGATTTCCTGGCCTTTCCTTGAAGACCTTAAGTGATGGAACAGCATTAGCCACCCTCCAGTCTTCCGGTAACTCATTGTGTCTGTTGATAATATAAATATCTCTGTAAGGGACACTGCAATCTCTTCCCCAGATTCCCACTATATTCTCGGATCGACCTAATAAGCGACTGAGGATTGATCTACCTTTATTTGTTTTAAGATTCCAGCACTTTTTCTTCTCTGTTGAGGATTCTTTCCAAGACATCGCTATTTATTTTCCCCAAGTTCCCGAGCTTCCATGTCTTTCTCCACAGTAAATTCTGACAACACTATTTTGTCTAATATCTCACCCACCTCCTGACAGTTAAGGTGCCCTATTCTCTACCAAATTACTCTTTAGCCCTAACTGAAACTTGTGTAAAGGTTTCTGAAAATTCAAACAAACCGTATCCTCGGTACAACCACTCCTACACCCGTATCTATTCTGCCATTTATATTCACACCAATAAAAATAAAATCCAACAGCTTCAAAAACACATTCTTTTTTTATTAAAAGCATTTCTAAGGGTCCAGTTATTGTTCATTGACATATCCTTTCAAACATATTTCAGCTCCCGACCTACTATCAGGTGAACACTGTTTGGTTTCAGACTGGGAGCAGAAAGGGGTATGGGAGTTCGTGTTTATCTATCTGAAAAATGTAACTTACAGGTTCAACAGGTAATAGATGTTTTGGAAATAAGGAGGGTTGTGGGGACTGAATAACATTATGGATATAGGGAGTGATTTTGGGGCTGTATTAGATTATGGACACAGAGAGTGCAGTGGTGATTGAAGAACATTATGGAGATAGGGAGTGCTGTGGGGTCTGAAAGGGGCCAAAGAGATATGCAGGGCTGTTGGGCCTGAAGGAGGTTGCACAGATCAGGAGGATCATGGGGATTGAAGGAGGTTACTCTGAACGGGAGGGTTGTTGGGCCAGGATGAGATTATGGAGATAGGGAGGGCCGTGGGGCCTTTTGGAGGTTATGGAGTTAGGGAGGTTTGTGGGGAATGATTCAGGTTACATGGATAGGAAGAGTCGTGGGGACTGAAGGAGTTTATGGAGATAGGGAGGGCTGTGGGGACTGAAGGAGGTTATATAGATAGTAACGTTATAGAGAAGCACAGGAAAGAAGATCAGGTACCGGCCATTTGACCACAGAGTCAGTCCCACCATCCAATATGATCACGACTGATCATTTAACCCAGTACAGTATTCCTGCTTTCACACCTTACTCTGATATTAGAGTGACTACTGGCATTTAGTGATACAGTGGGCATTAGTAACTGGGACGGGGGATGGGGGGGGGGGTGTGTGGATGGGGGGTGTCTTACAAAGATAGGGAGAGTTGTGGAAGCTGGGACAGGTGACAGATACAGGGCAGGTTTTAGGAATGGGAGGACTTCACAGGGATTTGGAGGAATGCAGAGATGGGACGTGGTAACAATCACAGGGAGGATTTTGGGAGCGCGATCTGAGACGGGTCCAGCTGAGAACAGAAGGGAGTCAAACAGTCAGGGCAGGCAGGGACAAGGTAGGATTAATAAATTAAACTGCATTTATTTAAATGCAAGGGGCCTAACAGGGAAGGCAGATTAACTCAGGGCATGGTTAGGAACATGGGACTGGGATCTCATAGCAATTACAGAAACATGGCTCAGGGATGGGCAGGACTGGCAGCTTAATGTTCCAGGATAAAAATGCTACAGGAAGGCAAGAGTGGAGAGGGTGTGACATTTTTGATAAGGGATAGCATTACAGCTGTGCTGAGGGAGGATATTCCCAGAAATACATCCAAAGAAGTTATTTGGGTAGAACTGAGAAATGAGAAAGGGATGATCACCTTATTAGGATTGTATTACAGACCCCCCCTCCCCCCAATAGTCAAAGGGAAATTGCCAAACAAACTCGTAAGGAGATCTCAGCTATCTGTAAGAATAATAGTGTAGGTATGGTAGGGGATTTTAACTTTCCAGACATTGACTGGGACTGCCATAGTGTTAAAGGTTTAGATGGAGAGGAATTTCTTAAGTGTGTACAAGACAATTTTTTTGATTCAGTATGTGGATGTACCTACTAAAGCAGGTGCAAAACTTGACCTACTGTTAGGAAATAAGGCAGGGCAGGTGAGTGAGCTGTCAGTGGGGGAGCTCTTTGGGGCCAGCGACCATAATTCTATTTGTTTTAAAATAGTGATGGAAAAGGATAGACCAGATCTAAAAGTTGAAGTTCTAAATTGGAGAAAGGACAATTTTGACGGTATTAGGCAAGAACTTTTGAAAGCTGATTGGAGGCAGATGTTCGCAGGTAAAGGGACGGCTGGAAAATGGGAAGCCTTCAGAAATGAGATAACAAGCGTCCAGAGAAAGTATATTCCTGTCAGGGTGAAAGGGAAGGCTGTTAAGTATTGGGAGTTCTGAATGACTAAAGAAATTGAGTGTTTGATTCAGAAAAAGATGTAAGCATATGTCAGGTATAGACAGGGTAGATCGAGTGAATCCTTAGAGTATAAAGGAAGTAGGAGTCTACTTAAGAGGGAAATCAGGAGGGCAAAACGTGGACATGAGATAAGTCAGATAAATAGAATTAAGGAGAATGCAAAGGGTTTTTACAAATATATTAAGGAAAAAAGGGTAACTAGGGAGAAAATAGGGCCCCTCTAAGATCAGCAAGGCGGCCTTTGTGTGGAGCCGCAGAAAATGGGGGAGATAATAAATGAATATTTTGCATCAGTATTTACAGTGGAAAAGCATATGGAAGATATAGACTAAGGAAATAGATGGTGACATCTTGCAAAACGTCCAGATTACAGAGAAGGAAGTGCTGGATGTCTTGAAACGGTTAAAGGTGAAAAACTCCCCAGGAACTGATCAGGTGTACCCGGGAACTCTGTGGGAAACGAGAGAAGTGATTGCTTGGCCTCTTGCTGAGATATTTGTATCATCAATAGTCACAGGTGAGATGCTGGAAGACTGGAGGTTGGCAAACGTGGTGCCACTGTTTAAGAAGAGTGGTAAAGTCAAGCCAGGGAACTATAGACCGGTGAGCCTGAACTCAGTGGTGGGCAAGTTGTTGGAGGAAATCCTGAGGGACAAGATGCACATGTATTTGGACTGATTAAGAATCATCGACATGGCTTTGTGCGTGGGAAATCATGTCTCATAAACTTGATTGAGTTTTTTGAAGAAGTAACAAAGAAGATTGAGGAGGCCAGAGTGATAGATGTGATCTGTGTGGACTTCAGTGAGGCATTCGACAAGGTTCCCCATGGGAGGCTGATTAGCAAGGTTAGAACTCATGGAATATAGGGAGAACTAGCCATTTGGATACAGAACTGGCTCAAAGGTAAAAGACAGAGAGTGGTGGTGGAGGGTTGTTTTTCAGACTGGAGGCCTGTGACCAGTGCAGTGCAACAAGGATCAGTGCTGGGCCCTCTACTTTTTGTCATTTACATAAATGATTTGGATGCGAGCATAAGAGGGATAGTTAGTAAGTTTACAGATGACACCAAAATTGGAGGTGTAGTGGACAGCGAAGAGGGTTACAACAGGATCTGGACCAGATGGGACAATGGGCTAACTGGCAGATGGAGTTTAATTCAGATAAATGCGATGTGCTGCATTTTGGGTAAGCAAGTCTTAGCAGGACTTATACACTTAATGGTAAGGTCCTAGGGAGTGTTGCTGACCAAAGAAACCTTGGAGTGCAAGTTCATAGCTCCTTGAAAGTAGAGTCACAGGTAGATATGATAGTGAAGGCGGCATTTGGTATGCTTTCCTTCATTGGTCAGAGTTTCAGTACAGGAGATGGGAGGTCATGTTATGGCTGTTCAGGACATTGATTTGGCCACTGTTGGATATTGTGTGCAATTCCAGTCTCCTTCCTATCGGAAGAATTGTTGTGAAACTTGAAAGGGTTCAGAAAAAATTTACAAGGATGTTGCCAGGATTGGAGGATTTGAGCTACAGGGAGAGGCTGAACAGGCTGGGGCGGTTTTCCCTGGAGCTTTGGAGGCTGAGGGGTGAACTTACAGAGGTTTACAAAATTGAGGGGCATGGATAGGATAGGATAAATAGACAAAGTCTTTTCCCTGGGGTCAGGGAGTCCAGAACTCGAGGGCATAGATTTAGGGTGAGAGACCTAAACCTATGAAGGAGACATAAGGGGCAACTTTTTCACGCAGAGGGTGGTACGTGTATGGAACGAGCTGTCAGAGGATGTGGTGGAGGATGGTACAATTGCAACACTTAAGAGGCATTTGGATGGGTATATGAATGGGAAGGATTTGGAGGAATATGGGCCAGGTGCTGGCAGGTGGGACTCGATTGGGTTGGGATATCTGGTCAGCATGGACGGGTTGGATCGAAGGATCTGTTTCCGTGCTGTACATCTCTATGACTCTATAACTCATAGAGGTTATAGAAATAAACTGTGTGGTCGCGTCTGGAGGAGATTAAAGGTACAAAGGTTTGTAGTTACGAAGGAAATTACATCAATCGGGACCAGCAGAGTTTACAGAGACTGAGTGCGTTTTAGAGACAGGAAGAGTTCATAGTCATTGTTAGAAATGCAGAAACTAATTTATGAGAGAAGCAGGGTCACTCTGCTTTGTGCCCAGAGATAAGGAGGAGGTTACTAAGGTACAGAGCTTTTTTGTTGTCGTGACGGGAAGGTTACAGAGATCATGAAGGTAGTAGGAGTTCAAAAAAGTCACAAAGACAGGGAGGTTTTTCAGGTCTGGAAAGGACTACACTGACCAAGATGGCTAAAGGAACTGAAGAGTTGTTCTACTTCAGTTAAGGAGAGATGTGACAGAACCCGGGATTAAAGGCAAAGGCAGAAACTTGGAGAGTTTTACTGATATGAGGAGCTTACAGGGATAAGCAGGATTGTAGGGGCTGACAGAGATAGGGGAAGTGGTATCAATGAAACAGACAATGGAGAAACTGACAGACATAGGGAGGGTTCTGTGGAACAGATGAATTTACAGACAAGATGGTGATAATGAAGCCTGAGAATTTTCTCATGTTCCTTGCCCAGAATTGTTCCTATATCATGCCCTCAGGGTCTGAATTAAAGTCCATTAACTCCTCCCTGTGCTGTTTACTGTGAGTGATCTTACCGGCTGCAGGATTTACTGAAGGCTCCAGATCTCACTCTCCATCTCTCTCTGGCTGACCAACTGTCTTCAATGTGGTGATGGATGAGACAGGATTTGGGAATTCTGCTGAGTCAGGGACATCAGGAATACCTACGGGAGACAGAGAAGTAGACAGAATGGGAAATTAAACTAATGCAATGAAGGTTACACATGGAGAATGGCACTGAGTCCCACAGAGATCTGGAAATTCCCAGACTCCATCCATGGCCTGTGCAGTTGCTTCCCTCTGGAGTGGAGAATGCTGTTGGCTCAGGATCTGGAGTAGCTGCAAGAGCAAGAAACACTGACAGAGGCAGCAATTAGACCCACTGGTACCAGATTATACAGTGTGCTGTAAATGGACACAGATGAGGAGGGGGACAGGTCTGAGGTGAATGGAAATTCCCAAGTCCAAAGAGAAAGGTTGAAATATTGGAACACCATGGAGATGTGAATGAAGACCAAAAGAAAGAAACAGTAAGGGACTGAGTTTAATTAAAATACGACATTGTCAAACAGATTTGTGACAGGAAATTATTGATTAAAATAAAGCAAATGCCATTTCCGCCCCTCACAATTCCTCATACACCACGAGTGTCATCACTTCCGCCCCTCACATCATCGCTGATGTCACACACTCAGTGACTTCCACGCCCCCACTGCCGTATTTGCCACCACTTCCTCCCCCACCAACGCCACTCTTCTGCATTCTGCTGACACCTCCCCAGGTCCCACCGTCACCTTCCCTGCCCCCAGAACCCTGAGGGGAACACCACCCCTGCTCATGACTCTATCCCCATTCCCCCTAACACCACACCCACTCCAGTTACAGGCTCCGTCGCCTCCCCCCAGCTCCACACCTACGCCAGGTCCCAGCTCCCAGTCCTGCAGAGTTTTCACCATTCCCCCTGACCTCCCCCTCACTGAGGACGAATGATCAGTCCTCAGCAAAGGCCTCACCTTTATCCCCCTCCGTCCACACATCAATGAATTTAATACACGCCGTGACATCGAACACTTCTTCCACCACCTCCGCCTCAGAGCTTACTTTTACAATGAAGACTTCCGCCTATTTTCTGAGGACTTCTTTGCCAACCTCCAATACTCTCCATCCACCTGGACACCCCGCGCTTGCCTATTACCTGCCTTCGATTTCTTCATTTCCAATTTCCACCGAGACATTAACCGCCTCAACCTATCTACCTCCTCCCCCACTCCAACCTCTCACACTCACAACGTGCAGTCCTCCACTTCCTCTGCTCCAATACTGACCTCACTATCAAACCAGCAGATAAAGGGGGTGCAGTGGGAGTCTGGTGCACTGACCTTTACACCGCTGAAGCCATGATGCCAACTCAAAGACACCTCCTACGATCCCCCTCTCCCATGACCCACCTCCCATCACAAAACCGTCATCTCCCAGAGCATACAGAATCTCATCACGTCAGGAGGAGATCTCCCATCCACAGCTTCCAACCTCATTGTCCGGGATCCCACACTGCCCGGTTCTACCTCCTTCCCAAGATCCACAAGCCTGACCACCCTGGCCGACCCATTGTCTCAGCATGCTCCTACCCCACCGAACTCATGTCTGCCTCCTCGACATTGTCCTATCCCCCAGTCCAGGAACTACCCACATTCGTTCGAGACACCACTCACACCCTCCACTCCTCCAAGACCTCCGTTTCGCTGGCCCCCAATGCCTCATCTTCACAATGGATATCCAATCCCTCTACACCTCCATCCACCATAACCAGGACCTCCAAGCCCTCCGTTTCTTCATCTCCTGACGTCCACAGTAGTACCCTTCCACCGATACTCTCTCTCGTTTGGCTGAAATTGTCTAACCTTAACAATTTTTTTCCTTCAAATCCCTCCACTTCCTCCAGACCAAAGGGGTAGCCATGGGCACCCGTATCGGCCCTAGCTATGTCTGTCTCTTTGTTGGCTACATAGAACAGTCCATCTTCCATAGTTATAATGGCACCAGTCCCCACGTCTTCCTCTGCAACATTGATGACTGCATTGGCACCACCTCGTGCTCTCTCGAGGAGTTTGGACAATTCATCAACTTCACCAACACATTCCACCCTGACCTTAAATTTACCTGCTGAAAATGTGTTGCTGGAAAAGCGCAGGTCAGGCAGCATCCAGCATCCTGAAGAAGGGCTTATGCCCGAAACGTCGATTCACCTGTTCCCTGGATGCTGCCTGACCTGCTGCGCTTTTCCAGCAACACATTTTCAGCTCTGACCTCCAGCATCTGCAGTCCTCACTTTCTCCTTAAATTTACCTGGACCATCTCTGATACCTCCCTCCCCTTCCTGGGCCTCTCCATCTCCATTAATGATAACCGACTTGACACCGACATTTTTTACAAGCCTACCGACTCCCACAGGACCTAGATTACACATCTTCCCACCCGACCGCCTGCAAAATTCCCAACCAATATTCGCAATTGCTCCGCCTCTGCCGTACCTGCTCCCAGGAGGGCCAGTTCCACCACAGAACACATCAGATAGCCTCCTTCTTTAGAGATCGGAATTTCCCTTCCCACATGGTAAAAGATGCCCTCCAACGCATCTCATCCACATCCCGCACCTCTGCACTCAGACCCCACCCCTCCAACCGTAACTAGGACAGAACGCACCTGGTGCTCACCTTCCACCCTACCAACCTTCGCATAAACCAAATCACCCGCCGCCATTTCTGCCACTTCCAAACATATCCCTGGTGGTGGGGTCTATTTCCCTCCCCACCCATCTACACCTTCCGCAAAGACCATTCCCTCCGTGACTACCTGGTCAGTACCACGCCCCCCAAAAACCCACCCTCCCTTCCTGGCACCACTGCAGGAATTGCAAAACCTGCGCCCACACCTCTCCCCTCACCACCATCCAAGGCCCCAAAGGAGCCTTCCACATCCAAAGTTTTACCTGCACATCCACCAATATCATTTATTGTATCCGTTGCTCCCGATGCGGTCTCCTCTACATTGGGGAGACTGGAACCTCAGAGCAGAGCGCTTTAGGGAACATCTCTGGTACACCCGCACCAATCAACCCCACTGCCCTGTGAACCAACATTTCAACTCCCTCTTCCACTCTGCCGAGGACATGCAGGTCCTGGGCTTCCTCCACCACCGCTCCCTCACCACCCGACGCCTGGAGGAAGAACGCCTCACCTTCCGCCTCGGAACACTTCAACCCCAGGGCACCAATGTGGACTTCACCAGTTTCCTCATTTCCCCTTCCCCCATCTCACCCCAGCTCCAGCCTTCCAGCTCAGCACAGCCCTCATGACCTGTCCTAATTGCCTATCTCCCTTCCCACCTATCCATTCCACCCTCATCTCTGAGCTATCACCCCCATTCACCCATTGTACTCTTTACTACCTTCCCCCATCCTCCATTCTGACCTATCACATTCTTCCCCACCCCATTCACCTATTGTACTCGATGCTACTTTCTCCCCATCCCCACCCCCCTCTCATTTATCTCCCAACTCTGCAGGCTTCCGGCCTCTGTTCCTGATGAAGGGCTTTTGCCCGAAACGTTGATTTTCCTGCTCCTCGGATGCTGCCTGACCTGCCGTGCTTTTCCAGCACCACTCTAATCTAGACTCTGGTTTCCAGTATCTGCAGTCCTTGTTTTTAACTTATTGGAGGAGGAGACTACCGAGATAAGGCATGTTGTAGACACTGAACCAAGTTACAGGAAGAGGGATGGTAGTCTGGAATGCAGTACATTTCAAATATGTGGAGGGACTATCGGGAGGGGAGGAGGTTACAGTGATAGGATCTGTTATAGGAATTAAAAATTATTGAAGACACTGGACCACAAGACGTGCCATTGATATACTGTTGTAGATTAGTGAGTTTTAATATAACAGAACTTACAGTGGGATGGTGATTGAGCCTGCGGTGTGTGTGTGTGTGTACTGTGCTCCCCTCCAGCACTGTATCTATGTCATATTGTGTTACCAGATGTTTGGAGCCCTCTCAGTGTTCTTTGCTCTCTGCACTGTGGGTGACCTTACCTCACTACAGGATTTATTGAAGGCTCCAGATCTCTTTTCCCTTTGTCTCTCTCTGGCAGACCAACTGCGTTCAATGAGGTGATGGACGATCCACCCAGCAGCTGGGAAGGCTATTGAGTCAGGACTTTCCTGAGTACCTACAGGAGACTGAGAAATAGACAGAATGGGAAATTAAACAGATGCAGTGAGGGTTACACATGGAGAATGGCACTGAGTTCCACAGAGATCTGGAAAATGGAGCGATATTAAGTAATAGTCCCAGATTGCTGGAAGATGTCAGGATCACACAATTGTGTTGGAAGAATGGGTTTAGCTTCATGATGCCCTGGTATCAGTGCTCAGGGATGAGCACCCAGTCAGCAGGTGAACTAATGGCCGAGTGGTATTATTGCGAGAGAATGTATCCAAAACCTCAGCTAATGTTCAGGGGAGGCAGGATTGAATCCCGCCATCTGAAAAGGAGACATTTGAAATCAATAATTTAAAAAATTATAATTAATAATCCACAAATAAGTATGAAACCATTACTGATGTACAACAAATCCAAACACTTGTCCTTTAGAGAAGGACATCTGCCCATCCTCACGTGGTCTGCATGACATCCCCACAGCAAAGGGTTTGCCTCTCAATTACCCTCTGAAATGGCTGACCAAGCTACTCAGTTCAAGGGCTTCTGGGACTGGGCAAGAAAGGCTGGTCAGCCAGAGACTGACACATCCCATTCCTGATTTAAAAAAAAAATCTATGAGGATGATCCCCCTGGAACTGTGCTGGGACCAGTGTCCTTGCCAATCATGTCAGTAGGTTTATGGACAGGGCATTAAACTGACAGAGAGGATGCAGGTGAAAGGAGCTTTCCAATTCCAAAGGGAAAAGGTAAAGCAATGGAACAGCATGGGAATGTGGCTGAAGACAAGCAGAAAGGAACAGGATGGGACAGAGTTTGACTAAAATTGTACATCAGCAAATAGATTTGTGACAGAAAATTGTGGAAGAGAGTATATTTATTTTTTTTAAACGGACATCGTTGCTGCAATAAGGTCGATGGATTTGTGACACAGAGATAAATGATATTTAGACACCAGGGAGACATGGATACAGGGTGAACAAAAATATTCAGTGTTTGTAATCTCGTGAAAACTCAGGCAAAATGGGCAATGCTAACAATAATGGATAACAAAGGCATTACAGAGAAAGCATTTGGCTTCAGATCATGAAGTAGAGTCAGACTGAATGTACATTCTGGCTACTCCTTGCCAAGGACACAAACAGCATAACAGTTTTAGCCACCGAACAGCATTTCATTGCTCATCACTGCATTACCCAGAAATTCATTGGAATTTTTTAACAAAGGCATTGTGATAATTTTGGAAAACGTCAATATTTGTATAATCTGGGACAACACACGGACAACATTGATACTGGAAGAGGAGTTCGGTTAATTTTTTTTCAGTGTTTCTTTGAAAAACACATTGTGCAACTGTTAAGTGACATAACTATCGCAGAGCGACCATGTAATGAAACTTAGTGAATGAGTAATGTCACCGGGAGAGATCCTTCGGGAAATTGTGATAAAGTGCAGTTTAAATAAATATAAAGTTTAAAAGTGAATCACAGAAAGGACAAGCTACATCTAGAAACAAAAATAGCCAATGACATGAGTTTGAGAGCAGAACTGACCAAGGTAAACAGGCTAAACAGACTGAAATATGTGCCTGTAAATGAACAGTGGAAAACATTTGAAGGGACAATGCAAAATACTCAACAAAAGGACATTCAATTGAAACAGTAAAATCCTCAGCAAGAAATTCCCACTGATCCCTCACTCAGGACAAAAGGGATCATACTAGATCATGAGGCTGAGAGGATCACCAAAAAGTACTTAAAATCCTGAAGTGATAGAGTGATTTAGGAGTAAATGTTAATGGATTGCAATGGGTCTGATCGCAGGAGGAGGGCTGTGGGAAGGGGAGCCACAGTCAGGGTTCATTGACACAATAGGAACAGGGAGAGGTGAAGGTGCTGGAGGTGGTGAGAGTGTTACAGAGAGTGATCAGGGGGTTACAAAGCCAGGAGGGATTGCTGCAATGGAGGGGTTTGCAGAGGTACGGAGGGACATATGTATTTTTATATATTCATTCATGGGATGTGGGTGTCACTGCCTGGAACAACGTTTTTTTTCCCCTCTGCTAATTACTGAGAGGGCAGCTCAGAGTCAGCCATATTGCTGTGGGTCTGGAGTCCCATGTCGGCCAGACCAGGTTAGAATATTTGATGACCTTCCCTAAAGGCAGTTTGTGAACTAGATGAGTTCTTCCTACTGATCAACAATGTTTTAATGGTGGCCCCACCAATGTCTTTCACAGCCACAACATGACATCCCAACTCTTAATCTGAATGCTCTCCCGAACGCCTGCTTCACCAGCTTGTCAAACTGTGACACCACATTCAAAGAATTCTGTACCTAGGTCACTGGATCTCTGACTAAAAACCCTACCCAGAGCCCGAACATTAACTGTACAAGTCCCACCCTGGTTTGTTTCACCAAAATGGAACACCTCACCTTTATCTAATTAAACTCCATTTGCTTTTCTTCAGCCCACTATCCCAGCAGTACTGTTCATCCTATTGTATCATAGATATCCTTCTCCACTATCCACTTTCCCACCAATTTCAGTGACACCCAAAACAATTACTTACCAGGAAACCTTTATTTCCATCCAAACCATTTATCCAAATGACAAACAACAGTGGGCCCACTCCACCGCTGGTCACATGTCTCCAGTCAGAAAAACAACATGTCTCCCATCACCCTCTCTCTACAACCATCAAGTAAATTTTGTATCCAGTTCACTAGCTCCTCCTGAATGCCATATCCTTTTACACTGATCTGAGCTTATTACCCAGTTTACCAGACAGAACACACAACACAGAACAGTTCAGCCCAAGACCCTTCGGCCATGATTTCATGCCAACCTTTTATCCAACTGTAAGATCAAAGTAAACTACATACCCTTCGTTTTACTATTATCCATGTGTCTGTCCAAGAATCTATTCAATGTCCCAGATGTGTCTAATTTTACTACTGCTATTGGCAGTCCATCCAACCACCAACCATTCTCTATTCTCTTATCCATCGTCCATTCAGCTTAAAATTATGCCCCCTTGTAATAACCATTTATGCCATAGGAGGAAAAGTCTCTGACTATTCACTCACTCTGTGCCTCTTATTATAATCTTGTTCACCTCCACAAAGTCGCCCCGCCCCCTTCTCCAATGAAAAAAGCCTTAGTTCCCTCAACCTTTCTCCATAAGAACTGCCCTCCATTACAGGCAGCATCTTGATAAATCTCCTATGTACACTCTCTAAAACGTGCACAGCCTTCCTGTAAACAGGGACCAGAACTGAACAAAATATTCCAAGTGTGGTCTCACCAGGACCTTATAAAGATGCAGTAAAACCTCTCGGCTCTTACAGTCAATCTGAGGGGAGCCATCACAACATATGCCTTTTTAACAACCCTACCAACATGTGTGGCGACTTTGAGGGATCTATGGACACGGACCCCATGATCTCTCTGTTCCTCCGCACTGCCAGGTATTCTGCCTTTCACCCTGTATTCTGTATTCAAATTTGACCTTCCAGAATGAATCACTTCACACTTTTCCAGATTGAACCCCATCTGCCACTTCCAGCCCAGCTCTGTGTCCTGTCAATGTCCCATCGCAACCTCCAACAGCCCTCCACATTCCCCACGGCTCCACCAACCTTCAGGTGATTGGCAAACTTACTAACCCACTCTCCAACATCCACATCCAAGTCATTTACAAAAATCACAGAGAGCAGAGTCCCAGAGCCAATCGTTACAGAACCCCACTGGTCACTGAGCTCCAGGCTCAATATTGTCCATCTGCTGCCACTCTCTGTCTTCTCTCGGCCATCCAATCCTGTATCCAGACAGGCAGATTTCCGTCTATCCCAATCATCCTTCTTTTCTGAATGAACCATCAACATATTCTGCCATATCCTCAAAGAATTCAAGAAGGTTTGTGAGGTATGACCTGACCCCTCACAAACCCTTACTGACTGTGGCTAATTTAACTATGGTTTTCCAAGTAGTCATAAATCCTGTCTTTAGAGTCCTCACCAATAATCTGCACACCACTGACATTAGTCCAAATCTGTAATTCCCAGAATTCCACCTCCGTAACATGGTCCAAACTCTACAAACCTTCTCTCCTCTGTCATGTTCCCCAGAATGACACTGGAGGGTGGTGGGGGTTACAGAGATAGGGAGGGATATCAGGACAGGAGGATTTTGCAGATATTAGGAGGGTTGCAGTGCCAAAAGGAGGCTTCAGTTATTGTGAGGTTTCATGGTGATGACGGCATTTGAGGAGGGAGGGAGGGAGGGAGGGAGGGAGGATTGTAAGGAAATGAGAGGTTTCACAGTTTAGGTGTTTTGTTAGGACTGCAAGTGGTTACTGAGTTGGGAAGGGTGTAAGCACTGGTGGATATGACATAAACATGTGGTTTTGGTTGCAATGCAGGAAGAGGATTCAGGAAGCTGGAGAGTATGGGGTCTGAATGAGATTACACAAATGGGAAGAGTTGTCAGGAGTGCCGGTGTTTACAGAGACAGCAATGGTCTGATCTGGAGCAAAGGACCCAGATTGGGAGGGATGTGGGGACTGGAGGTGGTTTCACAGGGAGGGAGGACCATAGACCCACAGGAGGTTACAGAAATGTGGAGAGCTGTAGGGCTGACAGGGGTTCATTGAGATGGGAATGTTGGGAGGGATGGAGAAGTTTACAGGGATAAGGATGTTTGTAGGCCAGGTCTGGATCACAGACAGGGACTGTTTTAGGGAGCTGAGCAGATTACAGAGATAAAGATGTTTGTATCGACTGTAAGAACAAACAGAGATATTCAGGGTAGTCGTGACTGAAGATGTTTATAGACATAGGAAGGCTTAGGTTCTGGGGGTTATTGAAGCTGTGGAATCTGGATTTCTTTTCAGAGACTGGGATAACAATTTTGGTCAGAGACAGTTTCACAGATAAGGGAGCATAGTACAAACAGAAGGAAGTTGTAGGGGAAGGTGGGTGACGTTTAAACAGATAGTGGTGTAAGAGCTGGACAAGGTTATGGAGATGGGTAGATGGTGGAGACACAGGAGGAGCTTACATTGACATGGGGGTGATAGTGACAGGAGGGTGTTAAATAGATCGTGGGTTTTGTAGGGACTGGATTGGGAGAGGCACAGGCATGGAGTGAGTTCGACAGATCAGGAATACTGCAGAGACCTGAGAGGATTACACTGATAGGGATGGTGGTCGGGTCTCCACAGACTGTTGGTGTTTAGGGACTGGAAGAGATTTGGTAGATAGGGAGGGATGTAAGAGCTGCAGGAGCTTATGGAGAGTTGAAGAGTTGGAGCAGTTTGCAGAGGTAGGTTTCTCAGACAGGAGTAGGTTATAGATAGTGAGGGTTGTGTGGTCTGAGTAAGTCAAAAAGAGGAGAGTTTTCGCGTCTGGAAGAGGTTTCACTGACAGGAACAGTTGAAGAGACTGAAGCAAAAATGCATGGAGAAGGTTACACAGATAGGGAGGTGAGTAGGGACTGAAGGTGAATACACAGACATGGAGGGTTGTATTGTTAGACGGAGCTGAGAGGGATAGGGACCGGTGTAGGGATTTACACAGATAGGGAAGGTTGTGTTTTTGGAGAAGGTTACACTGATACAGTGTTAGGGAGTGTTTAGTGGACTACAGAGGAGCTTAGAGAGAATGTATTATGGGGAGTGGAGGAGATTACAGACACAGAGATGGCTGTTGGGTTGAAAAGAGCTTCTACAGATCCTCAGTGCTGTAAGGCTGGAGGGAGATTATAACAGTGACTTAATTCCTTCACTGATATAGAGCAGGTCTCAGCACGTAACTGTCAAAGGGAAGTTGAGACAGTCCAGATGAGTTTTCAGAGATACAAGTGCTTATGGGAGTTTCAAGAGGGAACATTGATTGGGAGTGCTGTACCAAATGGTAATAGTTATAGGGAGGGTTCTAAAAGCAGGAAGAGGTGACAGATATATCGATCTTTGTAAGGACTGGAGAAGCTTACATAGGCAAGAAGTGTTTTAAAGTCTGGAGGAGGTTACAGTGTTAAGGAGAATATTGGGGATGAGGCAAGGTGTAAGAGACGGGGATGGTTGACAGGGCTGGACAATAACCTGAATAGAATCGCCATTGTGTGCAACCAGGCCATTCGGCCCAACCAGTCCATTCCAAAACTCTGAAGAGCATCCTACCCAGACCCACCCCTCTACCTATACATTAAACCCTGCATTTTTCGTGGTGAATTTACTTAAACCACACATTCATGAGTACCACAGTCAATTTATGATGGCCGATTCACTGATGGTGCAAATTGTGGACACACACACACACAAACACAGCAAGGGAGCGACACGCATACCCACACATTGAGGGAGATACCCACAGACACACAGAGAGGGAGTGACACACACGCAAATCGAGGGAGGGACACACACAGCGAGGAAACAACACACACACACGAAGCGAAGGTGGGACACGCACACACGAAGCGAAGGTGGGACACGCACACACGAAACGTAGGTGGGACACGCACACACGAAACGAAGGTGGGACACGCACACACGAAGCGAGGGAGGGACACGCACACACGAAGCGAGGGAGGGACACGCACACACGAAGCGAGGGAGGGACACGCACACACGAAGCGAGGGAGGGACACGCACACACGAAGCGAGGGAGGGACACGCACACACGAAGCGAGGGAGGGACACGCACACACGAAGCGAGGGAGGGACACGCACACACGAAGCGAGGGAGGGACACGCACACACGAAGCGAGGGAGGGACACGCACACACGAAGCGAGGGAGGGACACGCACACACGAAGCGAGGGAGGGACACGCACACACGAAGCGAGGGAGGGACACGCACACACGAAGCGAGGGAGGGACACGCACACACGAAGCGAGGGAGGGACACGCACACACGAAGCGAGGGAGGGACACGCACACACGAAGCGAGGGAGGGACACGCACACACGAAGCGAGGGAGGGACACGCACACACGAAGCGAGGGAGGGACACGCACACACACTGCGAGGGAGGGACACGCACACACACTGCGAGGGAGGGACACGCACACACACTGCGAGGGAGGGACACGCACACACACTGCGAGGGAGGGACACGCACACACACTGCGAGGGAGGGACACGCACACACACTGCGAGGGAGGGACACGCACACACACTGCGAGGGAGGGACACGCACACACACTGCGAGGGAGGGACACGCACACACACTGCGAGGGAGGGACACGCACACACACTGCGAGGGAGGGACACACACACACTGCGAGGGAGGGACACACACACACACTGCGAGGGAGGGACACACACACACACTGCGAGGGAGGGACACATACACACACTGCGAGGGAGGGACACACACACACACTGCGAGGGAGGGACACACACACACACTGCGAGGGAGGGACACACACACACACTGCGAGGGAGGGACACACACACACTGCGAGGGAGGGACACATACACACACTGCGAGGGAGGGACACACACACACACTGCGAAGGAGGGACACACACACACTGCGAGGGAGGGACACACACACACTGCGAGGGAGGGACACACACACACTGCGAGGGAGGGACACACACACACACACTGCGAGGGAGGGACACACAGCGAAGGAGGGACACACACACAGCGAGGGAGGGACGGACACACACAGCGAGGGAGGGACGGACACACACAGCGAGGGAGGGACAGACACACACAGCGAGGCAGGGACACGCGCATACAGTGATGGAGGGACACACACAGCGAGGGAGGGACAAGAACACACACAGCAAGGGGGACTCGCACACACACAGTGAGGAAGGGACACACACACACAGTGAGGGAGGGACACGCACAGACACGCAGCGAAGTGACACACACACACACAGCGAGGGAGGGATACACACACACAACGAGGAAGAGACACACACACACAGAGGGGAGGGACATACACACACACACAGCGAGGGAGGGATACACACACACAACGAGGAAGAGACACACACACACAAAGGGGAGGGACATACACACACACACAGTGAGGGAGGGGCACACGCATTACACACAGTGAGGGGATTACCCCCAGACACACAGCGAGTGAGGCACACAGACACACATGCACAGCGAGGGAGGGACACATACACACACACACACACACAGAGGGAGGGACGCGCACACACACATACACACACACACACACACACACATAGAGCGAGGGAGGGAAGGACATGCGTGGGAGGGGCACGCAAACACAGCAAGGGAAGGACGTGCACACACACAGCGAGGGAGGGACACCTTCATACACAGCAAGGGAGGGACACACACACACAGGGAAGAAGGGACAAGCACACATATGGCGAGGGGGAGGGGATGTTTACAGAAATTGAGAGGGGATATGCACACACAGCGAGAGAGGACGCGCACAGACATGGCGAGGGAGGGACACGCACACATAACGAGGGGGGACATGCACTCACACAGCGAGGGGAGAAGCGCACACACAGTGAGGGGATATACACAAAGAACAATGGAGGGACACACACAGACACAGTCACAGACACAGACACACAAACACACACACACATATACAAATAGCAAGTGAGTGACACGCACACAGAGCAAGAGAGACACACACAAAGCGAGGGTGGGACACGCACACATACACACAGTTAAGGGGATACCAACAGACACACAGCAAGGGAGGGACACGCACACACACAGCGATTGAGGCACACAGACACACATACACAGCGAGGGAGGGACACATACATACACGCAGCGATTGAGAGAGAGAGACACACACACAGAGGGAGGGACACGCGCGCACACACACACCACAAGGGGGGATATGCACTCACACACCGAGGAGAGATGCGCACACGCAGTGAGGGGCATATACACAAAGAGCAATGGACGGACACACACAGACAGCATGGGAGTGACACGCGCACACACATCCAGGGAGGGACATGCACACAGAGCGAGGGAGGGACACACACACACACACGGAGAGGGAGGGATACACACATACACAGCAAGTGAAGGACACGCGTGCATGTGCACGCACACGCATACACACACACGTACACAGACACACAGCGAGGATGGACACACACGGCGAGGGGGAGAAAATGTGCACAGAAAGTGAGAGGGGCACGCACACACAGTGAGAGGGGACACACACTGACACGGCGAGGGAGGGACACATGCACACACAGCAAGGGGGGACATGCACTCACACTGCAAGGGGGATATACACAAAGAGCAACGGAGGGACACACACACAGCGAGGGAGTCACACACACACACACACACACACACACACACACACACAGCGAGCAAGGGACACACACACAGCGAGGGAGTGAAACATACACACACAAAGAGTGAGAGAGTGACACACACACACACACACAGAGTGAGAGAGTGCCACACACACACACACACAGTGAGAGAGTGCCACACACACACACACAGTGAGAGAGTGCCACACACACACACACACACACACACACACACACACAGTGAGAGAGTGACACACACACACACAGTGAGGGAGAGAAGGACATGCACACACACACAGCAAGGGAGGGACATGCACACACGCAGCGATAGAGGGTCATACACAAACACACACAGCGAGGGATGGACACACACACACAGAACACAAAGCGAAGGAGGGACACGCACACACATCACACAGCAAGGGAGTGACACACAGGCACAGTGAGGAATTGACATGCATGCATGCATACACACACAGCGAGGGAGGGACACTCACATACACTGCAAGAGGGACACACACTCACAGCAAGAGGGGGACACGTGCATGCGCAAGCACACATACACAGACACACACAGAGAGAGTGGGACATGCACACACAGCGAGGGAGGGACGGACACACACACCCACCCACCCACGGAGGGAAGGTAATGCACACACACAAGGGAGGACACCCACACACAGCGAAGGAAGGACATGCACAGACACAGCGAGGGAGGACATGCACACACACAGCGAGGGAGGGATATACACAAACACACAGAGCGAGAGAGGGACACGCACATAAACAGCAAGGGAGGGACATGCACACACACAGGGAAGGAGGGACAAGCAGACACACGGCGAGGGGGAGGGCATGTGCACAGTAATTGAGAGGGGGCACGCAACACAGCGAGAGGGGACACGCACAGACATGGCGAGGGAGGGACACACGCACACACAGAAGGGGGGACAGGCACTCACACAGTGAGGGGCAATGCAGACACACAATGGCGGGATATGTACAAAGAGCAAGGGAAGGACACACACGCACACAAGGGACGGACACACACTCAGAGCGAGGGAGTGACACGCTCACACACAGCAAGAGGCGTACACAAACACGCACAAAGCAAGGGAGGGACCCCCCACACACACACACACAGTGATGGAGGGACACGCACATACACGGCGAGGGGGAGGAAATGTGCACAGAAAGTGAGAGGGGGCACGCACACACAGTGAGAGGGGGCACGCACTGACACGGTGAGGGAGGGACACACGCACACACAGCAAGGTGTGGACATGCACTCACACAGCGAGAGGATATACACAAAGAGCAAGGGAGGGGGAGACACACACACACATACACACACACACACAGCGAGGGAGGGACACACACACACACAAACAAAGCGAGGGAGGGACACACACGCGCACACACACAAAGGAGGGACAAGCAGACACATGGCGAGGGGGAGGGCTTGTGCACAAAAATTCAGTGGGGTGCACGCAAGCACAGCGAGAGAGGACACGCACAGGCACACAGTGAGGGAGGGACACGCACATACAGCAAGGGGGGACATGCACTCACAGCAAGAGGGGAGATGCGCACACACAGTGAGGGGGATATACACAAAGAGCAATCAAGGGACACACACACACACAAGGGATGGACACACACAGACAGCAAGGGAATGACACGTGCACACACATCCAGGGAGGACATGCACACACAGCGAGGGAGGGACACACACATACACAGCAAGTGAAGGACATGCGTGCGCTCGTGCACACACACACAGCGAGGGATGGACATGCACACACAGAGAGTGAGGGACACGCGCACACAGTGAGAGAGGGACATGCACACACATGCACAGCGAGCGAGGGAGACACAAACAGTGAGGGAGTGAAACGTACACACACACACACACAGGGAAGGAGGGACAAGCACACACACGGCGAGGGGGACGAAATGTGCACAGAAAGTGAGGGGGCACGCACACGCAGTGAGAGAGGGACACACACTGACACGGCGAGGGAGGGACACATGCACACACAGCAAGGGGGGACATCCACTCACACAGCGAGGGGGATATACACAAAGAGCAAGGGAGGGACGTGCACACATACACACAGTTAACGTGATACACGCAGACACACAGCGAGGGCGACACACATACACAGCCAACGAGGGACACACAAACGAGAGAGCGAAACGTACACACACACACAATGAGAGAGTCACACACACACACACACACACACACACACACACAAACAGAGGGAGGGAGGGAAGGACTTGCACACACACAGAACGAGGGAGGGACGTACACACACACACACGTACACACACAGCGAGGGAGGGACATGCACACACACAGAGCAAGTGAGGGACACACACACAGCAAGGGAAGGACATGCACACACACAGCGATGGAGGGTCATACACAAACACACGCAGCAAGGGATGGACACGCACACACAGAGAGTGAGGGACACACACAGACACACACACACACAGTGAAGGTGGGACACACACAGCGAACGAGGGACACACACACAGCGAGGGAGTGAAACGTACACACACAGTGAGAGAGTGACACACACACACATACACAGTGAGGGAGGGACACACACACACGTACACACACACAGCGAGAGAAGGACACACACACACAGCGAGCGAGGGACAAACAACGATGGAGTGAAATGTACACATACACAGTGAGTCACTCACACACACACACACACACAAAGTGAGGAACACACACACAGAGCAAGGGAAGGACATGCACGCACACACACAGCGATGGAGGGAGACACACACACACACACACACACACACACACGCGTGCGTGCACACACACAGGGAAGGAGGGACACACACACACACACGGGGAAGGAGGGGCAAGCAGACACACGGCGAGGGGGAGGAAATGTGCACAGAAAGTGAGAGGGGGCATGCACTGCCACAGTGAGGGGGATATACACAAAGAGCAAGGGAGGGGGAGAGAGAGACACACACACACACACACACACACACACACACACACACACACAGAGCGAAGGAGTGACACGCACACACAGCAAGAGGGACACACACACAAAGCGAGGGAGGGACACAAACACAGTCACACAGCGTGGGAGGGACACACAAGCACAGTGAGGAATTGACACTCATACATATACACAAACACACACACACACACACACACACAGTGAGGGAGGGACACTCACATACACTGCAAGAGGGACACACTCACAGCAAGAGGGGGACACACACAGTGAGGGAGGGACACGCGCATGCACAAGCATACAAACACAGACACACGCAGGGAGGGAAGGACATGCACACACAGCGAGGGAGGGATATACACAAACACACAGAGCGAGAGAGGGACACGCACATAAACAGCAAGAGAGGGACATGCACACACACAGGGAAGGAGGGACAAGCAGACACATAGCGAGGGGGAGGGCATGTGCACAGAAATTGAAAGGGTGCAAGCACACACAGCAAGAGGGGACAGGCACTCACACAGCGAGGGGCGATGCAGACACACAATGGTGGGGATATGCACAAAGAACAAGAGAGGGACACACACACACACACACACACACAAGGGACGGACATACACTCTCAGAGCGAGGGAGTGACATGCGCACACACAGCAAGAGGTGCACACACACACACACACACACACACACACACACACACACACAGCAAGGGAGGGAAGGACACTCACATACACTGTAAAAGGGTCACACACACTCACAGCAAGAGGGGACACGTACACACAGCGAAGGATGGACACGCTCATGCTCAAGCACACAAACACAGACACAGACACACAGCGAGAGAGGGACACGCACATACACAGCAAGGGAGGGACGTATATATACACACACACACAGAGCGAGGGAGGGCCACACACACACGCACAGAAAGGGGGACACACAAACACACACAGAGCAAGGGGATAACTCAAACATACACAGCGAGGGAGCGACATGCACACACACAGCGAGGGAGGGACATACAGCGAAGTAGGGACAAGCACACACACCGCGAGGGGGAGGGCATGTGCACACAAATTGAGAGGGGGCACACACACGCAAAGCGAGAGAGGGACATGCACAAATACATACACACACACACGGAGGGACACACACACACACACACGGAGGGACACGCACATACACACAGTGAGGGGGATACACGCAGACACACGGCGAGGGAGGGACACCCACAGTGAGGGACAGGGACACACACACGCAAAGCGAAGGAGGGACACGCAAACACACAACAGTGAATGGAATACAAGCAGTCGCACAGCAAGGGAGGGACACACACACTGTGAGGGATGGGGACACACACACAAAGCGAATGAGGGACACACACACACACAAAGCAAGGGAGGGACACGCACACACGGCGAGGAAGGGACAAACACACACATGTCGAGGGGGAGGGCATGTGCACAGAAATGGAGAGGGGGCACACACATGCAAAGCGAGGGAGGGACATGTACAAATACACACACACACAGCGAGGGAGGGACATGCACAAATACACACACACACAGCGAGGGAGGGACATGCACATGCACACAGTGAGGGGGATACACGCACACACACAGCGAGGGAGGGACATGCACATGCCACAGTGAGGGGGATACACGCAGACACACAATGATGGAGGGACGGGGACACACACACAAAGCGAATGAGGGACACACACACACACACACACACACACACAAAGCAAGGGAGAGATGTGCATACACAGCGAGGGAGGGACAAACACACACACTTACGGTGAGGGAAATACACGCAGACACACAGTGAGGGAGGGACACGCACATACACTGCAAGGGAGGGTCACGCACAAACAGCGAAGTAGGGACAAGCACACACATATCGAGGGGGAGGGCATGTGCACAGAAATTGAGAGGGGGCACGCAAACACAAAGCTAGAGAGGACACACACGGACACGGCAAGGGTGGGACATGCGCACACAGCAAGGGGGGACACGCACTCACACACACACAAGGGACGGACACACGGACACACAAAGTGAGGGAGGGTCACGCACACATACATACACACACAGAAGCACAGAGCAAGGGAGGGACATGCACACACGCACACACACACAAGGGACGGACACACACGTAAAGCGAGGGAGGGACACACACACACAGAGCAAGGGAGGGACATTCACACTTGCACACATGCAAGGGACGGACACACACGCAAAGCGGGGAGGGACACACACAGAGCGAGGGAGGGACACGCTGAGACATGCAGCAAGGGAGGGAGCATGGACACACACAGCGTGGGAGGGACACGCAAACACAAAGCAAGGGAGCGACATGCACACACACAACGTGGGAGCGACACACAGCGAAGGAGGGACAATCACAGAAACCACGAGGGGGAGAGAATGTGCACACAAATTGAGAGGGGGCAAACACACTCCAAGCGAGGGAGGGACACGCACAAATACACACACAGCGATGGAGGGACATGCACGTATGCACAGTGAGGGGGTACACGCAGACACACAGCGAGGGAGGGACACACAAACACAAAGAGCAAGAGAGGGACACTCACAAACACAGCGAGGGGGAGACTCATGCACACACAGCGAGGGAGGGCCACGCATGCACAGCGAGGGAGGGTCTCTCTCTCTCTCTCTCACACACACACACACACACAGAGCAAGAGAGGGACAAGTGCACACACAGTGAGGTGGAGACACATGCATACACAGCCAGGGAGGGACATGCACACACAGCGAGGGAGAGAGTCACACACAAACACACACACAGAGCAAGAGAGGGATACGCACATACAAAGTGAGGTGGAGACACATGCACAAGCAGCGAGGGAGGGACACACAAGCACACACAGCGAGGGAAGGACGGACACACACAAACAGCGAGCGGGGACACGCACACTCACAGCGAGTGAGGGAGACGCACAGAGAGAGAGAGAGACATACACACAACGTGAGGGAGTCACACGCAGCGAAGGGGGACACACACAAACACATACTGTGAGGGTGTGACACATACACACACACAAAGAGGAAGGGACACACACACACACACAGAGCGGGAGAGGGACACACAGAACCACAGTGAGGAATGACACGCACACACAGCAAGAGCGTCACACACACACACACAAAGCGAGGGAGCGACACGCACACATACACACAGTTAAGGGGATACACGCACACACACAGCCAGGGAGGGACACCCAGACACACAGTGAGGGAGTGACACTCACATACACATCAAGAGGGATACATACTCACAGCAGGAGAGGGACACGCACGCGCACACACACACAGAGCAACGGAGAGAAGGACATGCACACACAGCATGGGAGGAACACACACACACAGCAAGGGGAGACATGCACTCACACACGCACAGCAAGACACACACACACACACACACACACACACACGGGGGGGGTGAACTGATACATACACAGCGAGGGACACGAACACACACAGCAAGGGAGGGACACACACATACACAGAAAGGGAGGCACATGCACACACATAGACAGCGAGTGTGGGACCGCGCACAAACACACAGCGAGGGAGAGGCACATACACACACAGAGCGAGGGAGAGACACGCACACACACAGCAAGGGAAGGACACGCACACACACACACACAGAGGGAGGGATGGAGACAAACACACACACACACACACACAGCGAGTGAGGGACACACGCAGCGAACGAGCGGCTTGCTGAGACACGCAGCAAATTAGGGACATGCACATGCACAGCAAAGGAGGGACATGCACGCACACAGCGTGGGAGGGACATACACAAACACACACAGTGAGAGGGGCCACGCAAAGACACGGCGAGGGAGGGACACACGCACACACAGCAAGGGGGTCATGCACTCACACAGCAAGGGGAGATGCGCACATAGAGTGAGGGGGATATAAACAAAGAGCAAGGGAGGGACACACACACACACACGCACACACACACGAGGGACACACACACACACACAGCAAGGGACTGACACGTGCACACACAGTGAGAGAGGGACATGAACACAGCGAGGAAAGGACATGCACATACACAGCGAGGAAAGGACATGCACACACACACACAGCGAAGGAGAGACACACATATACACAGCAAGGGAAGGACACGCACACACACACACACAGAGGGAGGGATGGAGACAAACACACACAAACACACACACAGAGGGGGGACACGCACACTCACAGCGAGGGAGGGAGACCCACACATAGCGAGAGACACATACACACAACACGAGTGAGTGACACACACGCAACCAGGGAGTGAGGGACATGCAGCGAAGGGGGACACACACAAACACATACTGTGAGGGTGTGACACATACACACGCAGCGAGTGAGGGACTTGCTGAGACACACAGAGAGGGAAGAACACGCACACGCACAGCGAGACAGAGACACATGCACATAGCAAGGGAGGGACACACACACAGCGAGGATGGGACACACACACACACACACAGTGAGCGAGAGACACACAAACAAGGGAGGGAAACGTACAAACACACAGCGAGGGAGTGAGACACACACACACACACACACACACAGAGCGAGGGAGGGAAGGACATGCACACACACACAGCGAGGGAGGGACACGCACACAGCAAGGGAAAGACATGCACACACTCAGCAAAGGAGGGTCATAAACACACACAGGGAGGGAGGGGCAAGCACACACACGGTGAGGGGGAGGGTATGAGCACAGAAATTGAGAGGGGGTACACACACAGTGAAAGGGGACATGCACACACACGGCAAGGGAGGGATATCACAGCAAGGGGGGACATGCACTCACACAGTGAGAGGAGATGCGCACACGCAGTGACGGGGATATACACAAAGAACAAGGGAGGGATACACTCACACACAGCGAGGGAGTGACGAGCACACACAGCAAGAGGGTCACTCACACACACACAAAGCGAGGCAGGGACACACACACTCACACAGCGTGAGAGGGACATACAGATCCACCGTGAGGGAGTGACACACACACCCACCATGAGGGAGTGACACACATACACACACACACAGAGCGAGGGAGGGACACTCACATACACTGCAAGAGGGACACACATACTCACAGCAAGAGGGGGACACGAGCATGCACAAGCACACATACACAGACACACAGCGAGAGAGGGACACACAAATACACGGCAAGGGAGGGACACGCACACACACAGCAAGGGAGGGACACGCACACACACAGCGAGGGAGGGACACGCACACACACAGCGAGGGAGGGACACGCACACACACAGCGAGGGAGGGACACGCACACACACAGAGCGAGACAGAGACACATACACACAATGCGAGGGAGTGACGCACACACAAACAGCAAGTGAAGAACACGCAGTGAAGTGGGGACACACAAACACATACTGTCTTGGTGTGACCCGTACACGCACACACACAACGAAGAAGGGACACACACACACACACACACGGGGGGGGGGGGAAGTGACACATACACAGTGAGGGACACGCGCACACACAGCAAGGGAGGGACACACACATACACAGCAAGGGAGGGACATGCACACACATAGACAGCGAGGGTGGGACCGCGCACACACACACAGCGAGGGAGAGGCGCATACACACACAGAGCGAGGGAGGGACATACACAGACACAGCGAGGGAAGGACATGCACACACACAGCGAGGTGGGACATGCATGTACACACAGAGAGGGGGGACACGCACGTACACAGACCGAGGGTGAGACATGCACACACACAGCAAGAAAGAGACAAACACACAACGCAAGGGAGTGACACAAACACAAACAGCGAGTGAGGGACACACAGCGAAGGGGCGAGACACAAATACATATTGTGACGGTGTGACTCGTATATACACACACACACACACAAGGAAGGGACACGCGTGTGCACACGCAGACACACACACACACACACAGCGAGTGAGGGACACGCGCAGCGAGCGAGAGGCTTGCTGAGACACGCAGCGATGTCGGAACATGCACACGCACAGCAAAGGAGGGATATGCACGCACACAGCGTGGGAGGGACGTACACAAACACACACAGTGAGAGGGGACACGCAAAGACACGGCGAGGGAAGGACACACGCACACACAGCAAGGGGGTCATGCACTCACACAGCAAGGGGAGATGCGCACATACAGTTAGGGGGATATACACAAAGAGCAAGGGAGGGACACACACACAACCACACACAGAGCAAGAGAGGAACATTCACACGTGCACACATACAAGGGACGGACACACACGCAAAGCGGGAAGGGACACACACAGAGCGAGGGAGGGACACGCTGAGACATGCAGCAAGGGAGGGAGCATGGACACACACAGCGTGGAAGGGACACGCAAACACAAAGCAAGGGAGCGACATGCACACACAAAGCAAGGGAGGGACACGCACAAATACACACACAGCGATGGAGGGACATGCACGTACGCACAGTTAAGGGGTACACGCAGACACACAGCGAGGGAGGGACACACACACAGCAAGGACGGAGACACACACACAAAGCGAAGGAGGGACGTGCACACACAGCGAGGGAGGGACAAACACACACGTCAAGGGGAGAGCATGTGCCCAGAAATTGAGAGGGGGCACACACATGCAAAGCAAGGGAGGGACATGCACAAATATACACATACACACGCGCGCGCAAACTGAGGGAGGGACACGCACACATACACACACAGAGAGCAACGGAGGGACATTTTCTCACACACGCACACACAGAGCGAAGGAGGGGACGCGTGCACACACACACACACAGCGAGGGGTGACACGCACACACACAGTGAGGGAGGGACATGTGCACACACATACACAGAACGAGGGAGAGACACGCAAACACAGCGAGGGAAGGACATGCACACACAGCAGGGGAGGAACATACACAAATAGAGACAGTGAAGGAGGAGCACGCTCATACACAGCAAGGGAGGGACACACACACACACACACACACACAAAGGGAAGGAGGGAAGGAGGGACAAGCACACACACGGCGAGGGGGAGGGCATGTGTACAGGAATTGAGAGGGGACACGCACACACAGCGAGGGGGAACACACACAGACACAGCGCGGGAGGGACACGCGCACACACAGCGAGGGGAGAAGCGCACACACAGTGAGGTGGAGACACAGCAAGAGAGACACACACACACAGAGCAAGAGAGGGACAAGTGCACACACAGTGAGGTGGAGACACATGCATACACAGCCAGGGAGGGACATGCACACACAGCGAGGGAGAGTCACACACAAACACACACACAGAGCAAGAGAGGGATACGCACATACACAGTGAGGTGGAGACATAAGCACACGCAGCGAGGGTGGGACACACACACACACACACAAACAGCAAGGGTGGGACACACACACACACACACACAGAGCGAGGGGGGACACGCACACTCACAGCGAGTGAGGGAGACGCACAGAGAGAGAGAGACACATACACACAACGCGAGGGAGTCACATGCAGCAAAGGAGGATACACACAAACACATACTGTGAGGGTGTGACACACACACACACAGAGCGAGGGAGGGACATGCGCGCACACAGCGAAAGAGAGACACATGCACATAGCGAGGGAGGGACACACACACACACACACACACACACATAGCGGGAGAGGGACACACAGACCCGCAGTGAGGAATGACACACACACACAGCAAGAGGGTCACACACACACACAAAGCGAGGGAGGGACACGCACACATACACACAGTTAAGGGGATACACGCAGACACACAGCCAGGGAGTGACACCCAGACACACAGTGAGGGAGTGACACTCACATACACATCAAGAGGGACACATCCTCACAGCAGGAGGGGGACACGCGCGCACAAACACAGAGCAAGGGAGAGAAGGACATGCACACACAGCGTGTGAGGAACACGCACACACAGCAAGGGGGGACATGCACTCACACACGCACTACAAGAGGGACACACACACACACATACGGGGGGAACTGACACATACACAGCGAGGGACACGCACACACACAGCAAGGGAGGGCCACACACATACACAGCAAGGGAGGCACATGCACACACACAGGCAGCATGGGTGGGACTGTGCACACACACACAGCGAGGGAGAGGCACATATACACACAGCGAGGGAGGGACATACACAGACACAGCGAGGGAAGGACACGCACACACACAGCGAGGAGGGACACGCACACACACACACGCACACAGTGAGGGAGGGACATGCACACACAGAGCGAGGGTGAGACATGCATACACACAGCAAGAAAGAGACAAACATACAACGTGAGGGAGTGACACACACACAAACAGCGAGTGAGGGACACACAGCGAAGGGGCGACACACAAATACATACTGTGACGGTGTGACTCATATACACACAACACACACACACACACACACACACACACACACACACACACGAGGAAGGGAAACGCACAAACACACACACACACACCGAGCGAGGGGCACACGCAGCGAGCGAAAGGCTTGCTGAGACACGCAGCAATGTAGGGACATGCACACGCACAGCAAAGGAGGGACATGCACACACACAGCGTGGGAGGGACATACACAAACACACACAGTGAGAGGGGCCACGCAAAGACACGGCGAAGGATGGACACACGCACACACAGCAAGGGGGTCATGCACTCACACAGCAAGGGGAGATGCGCACATACAGTGAAGAGGATATACACAAAGAGCAAGGGAGGGACATACACACACACAAGGGAGGGACACACAGACACACACACAGCAAGGGAGTGACACGTGCACACACAGCGAGGAAAGGACATGCACATACACAGCGAGGGAGGTACATGCACATACACAGCGAGGGAGGGACATGCACATACACAGCGAGGGAGGGACATGCACATACACAGCGAGGGAGGGACATGCACATACACAGCGAGGGAGGGACACGCACACACACACACACACACACAGAGGGAGGGATGGAGACAAACACACACACACACACAGAGGGGGGACACGCACACTCACAGCGAGGGAGGGAGACCCACACACAGCGAGAGACACATCCACACAACACGAGGGAGTGACACACACGCAACCAGGGAGTGAGGGACATGCAGCGAAGGGGGACACACACAAACACATACTGTGAGGGTGTGACACATACACACACGAGGGGACACACACACACACACACACACAGCGAGTGAGGGACTTGCTGAGACACACAGAGAGGGAAGAACACGCACAGCGAGGATGGACACGCACATACAGTGAGAGAGAGACCCATGAACATAGCAAGGGAGGGACACACACACACAGCGAGGATAGGACACACACACACACAGTGAGCGAGAGACACACAAACAGCAAGGGAAGGAAACGTACAAACACACACAGCGAGGGAGTGAGGGACACACACACACACACACACACACGGCGAAGTAGGGAAGGACATGCACACACACACACAGCGAGGGAGGGACCCGCACACACAGCAAGGGAAAGACATGCACACACTCAACAAAGGAGGGTCATACACAAACACACACAGCGAGGGAGGGGCAAGCACACACATGGCGAGGGGGAGGGCATGTGCACAGAAATTGAGAGGGGGCACACACACACAGTGAAAGGGGACATGCACAGACACGGCAAGGAAGGGACACCACAGCAAGGGGGGACATGCACTCACACAGTGAGGGGAGATGCACACACGCAGTGACGGGGATATACACAAAGAGCAAGGGAGGGACACACCCACACACAGCGAGGGAGTGACGTGCACACACAGCAAGAGGGTCACACACACACACACACACACAAAGCAAGGCAGGGACACACACACACTCACACAGCGTGAGAGGGACACACAGATCCACCGTGAGGGAGTGACACACACACACCCACTGTGAGGGAGTGACACACATACACACACACACACACACAGCGAGGGAGGGACACTCACATACACTGCAAGAGGGACACACATACTCACAGCAAGAGGGGGACACGCGCATGCGCGAGCACACAAACACAGGCACACAGCAAGAGAGGGACACACAAATACACGGCAAGGGAGGAACACACACACACAGACACAGAGCGAGACAGAGACACATACACACAATGCGAGGGAGTGACACACATACAAACAGCGAGTGAGGAACACGCAGTGAGGTGGGGACACACAAACACATACGGCGAGGGCGGGACTCGTGCACACTCACAGCGAGGGAGGGACTCGTGCACACACACACACACACAAACACACAGGAAGAGCAACGCGCAGACAGTGAGAGAGGGACACCCACGCAAATGCTCACACAGCGAGGGAGGGACACACAGACACACAGTGAGTGAGTGATACACATACACACACATGCAGAGTGAGGGGAGGACACCCTCACACACTGCAAGAGGGGCACGCACACACACAGCGAGGCAGCTTTCAAATATGTGAAATAATTGGTGACAGGGGAGGAGATGACAGAGATAGGAACTGTTATAGGAGTTAGAATGATTGAAGACACTGGTCCTCAATACAAGCCATTGATACAGTATTGGAGAGGGAATAGGGAACAGAAAGATCCCAGGCAGCATTTCCACCCTCTCGTGTGAGGCCTGCTTTCCCCTCAGTTGTTCTGATGCTCCCTAAGTAAGCACAGGCCTGGACTGATAACTGGGAACTCCCGATGCTGTCTCATTACAACAAAACTTGCAGCAGGCGTGGTGATTGAGCCTGGGTTGTGTCTGTACTGTGATCCCCCTCCAGCACTTTCTCTATGTCATGCCTTGTTAGCTGATGTTTGGATCCCCCTTATTACTTTCTGCTCTGTGCACTGGAATGATCTTACCTGGCAGCAGGATTTATTGAAGACTCCCGAACTCCCTGACTTTGTCTTTCTGGCTGACCAACCATCGTCCCAACCAGCAGTTGGCAAGGCTATTGAGTCAGGAATTCCATGAGTACCTGTAGAGGACACAGAAATAGGCAGAATGGGAAATTATACTAATGTTTTGAGGGTGACACATATAGAATGGCACTGAGCCCCACAGAGATCTGGAAAATCCCAGTCTCCATTCCTGACCTGTACTGCCTCATCTCTCTGGAGTGACGAATTCTGTTGGCTCATGGTCTGGAGTAGCTTCAAAAATGAGAAACGCTGACAGAGGCAGCAATTGGACCCACACGGTGAGGGATACCACATAGAGGTACTGAGTCACATCAGTTCTGAGTCAAGCAATTGTGCAGGAAGAAAGGGTTTTGATTCATGTTGCACTGGGATATACAAACTGTGAGCAGGCGAAGTGATGGCCTTGTGGCATTATGTGTGACAATTTATGCAGAAACTCAGCAAGTGTTCTCTGGACACAAATTCATATCCCACCATTGCAAATGATTAAATGTGAAGTAAATGCTTCAAAAACGATGTAATTAAAAATCTGTAAGTGAGTATTAAACAATTGCTGATGTTAAGAAAAATCTATCGGATGCAGTCCTGTCTTTAGTGAAGTAATCTAACATGGGATTGAGATATCACAGGTATTACAGAAACAACAGCTGAGGGAGGGACAGGACAGGCAGCTCAATGTTCCAGGGGACAGATGCTGCAGGAGGGACAGAAGGGGAGCTGAGAGGAGGAGAGCTGCTGGTTCTGATGGGGTGAAACATCACAGCAGGACTGAGAGAGGATATTCCTGCAGGATCGCCCAGTGAAACTGTGTTCGTGGAATTAATCAATAACAATGGGGCTTCCCTTTCCTCTGAATGTTCGACAGACCCCGAGAGCCCCGCCCTCCTGCACCTTGACCTTCTCAAGATGGCAGCCCTGAGGCCTGCGCGCTCCCTCTTCCCTCAAACAAATGGCGGCCGTGACTCTGGGCCCCTTCCCTGATTAGCGACCGCCACCTCCTTACCCGGGCCTGGAGGGTCTTTTTCAGGTTTTTTTTAACCTTTATCCGGGACTTGTGAATTCTCTCCGCTCCTTTCTCCCAGCGAGGCTCCCGCACACCGGCTCTGAGCACCGCTTTCTGAAGCCAATCGCAGCCGCTTCCGGAGAAAGCAGCTCCATGTCTCTCTCTCTCTGTCCTGACCAATGTGACACTGCGCATGCTCTGCATAGAAACCAAACCGCGCGTGCGCCAAAGGTTATCAGTGAGTTCATAGAGAATATTCATATCTGCACAGACTGATGGGTAAAATATTAGTCATTAACAATTGCTTTTTCGAGTTATAGTCATAGAGATGTCTAGCACGCAAATAGATTGTCCTGTCCAAATCAACAATAACGGCCAGGTATGTAAATTACTAATCGTTCTGGGAGTTTGAAAAGAAGTTTCTTACTCGAGTTATGCAAATCGATTTGAAATATGGACGTCATCAGATTTACATTTCAACTACAGGATTTCTTAAAATCTCACATTGATTTATGAGAGAGATTTAATGCTCCACTATGTAGTGAGAATGATCAATCCTGCAAAATTGTTTGCTCTCTGACCAATCTTGAAGCGTTCACTCCCCGAGAATACTTTGGCCCCGCTCCTCACTCACTCTGGTTGGAGGACCGGTCGCTACTCGGTCCTCCTGTTCCGCCCCTTCCTCCCAATTGCACAGTTGATTCAGGCGAGACTTCGCAGGCAAGGGACAAAGGAAGTTCGAGTCGATGTTTTGTGACGCGGTGAAAATTTCCCGAATCTTGGACGGAGAGGCCTGGGTTCAATTCACAGCTTGTGCAGGTGTGTGTAACAACAAATGTTAGCAGGTTATTTAGGAAAAACAAGGGAAGTCAGGTACAGGGAAAACAATAGAAAATGCATGCAATGCGGTGGGGCTCTCAATGCTCAGATGATTTGACTCTTTACCAAGCGTTTCAGGGTCCCAGTACAGACTGTTGCACTCCTCTTAGTGCACAGCCAGAAACCACGACTGTGGGGCAAAATGTTGTGGTGGGATATAGAGGTGCTTTTCTGGAAGGCGCTCGGTTTTTGTGGTGAAAACAGTTGAGAAGGAGTGGGGTTTTATTTGGAACTACCTGTCCCCCTCCTGTTGCAGCATCTTATTATTGCCCTGACTCTACCTCGGACATGGAGAAAGTGAGGACTGCAGATGCTGGAGATCAGAGCTGAAAACTGTGTTGCTGGAAAAGCACAGCAGGTCAGGCAGCATTCGCTACCTCGTACATGTTTGGTTGAGATCAGTGACACTTCATAAGTTCACAATACAAGATCCATCACTCTGTTTAAGACAGTAAAAATCTCTTGTAGTACAAAAGCCAGAGAACAACACAGCGCAGAACAGGCCCTTCAGTCCTTGATGTTGCGCCGACCTGTGAACTATTCTCAGCTCGTCCCCCTCCACTATCCTGAAATCACCCATGTGCTTATCTAAAGGACTGTTTAAATCTCACTAACGTGGCTGAGTTAACTACATTAGTAGGTAGTGGATTCCACGCCCTAACCAGTCTCTGAGTAAAGAACCTGCCTCTGACATCTGTCTTAAATCTATCACCCCTCAATTTGTAGTTATGCCCCCTCATACACACTGATGTCATCATCCTAGGAAAAAGACTTTCACTGTCTACCCTATTTAAGCCTCTGATCATCTTGTATGTCTCTATTAAATCCTCTCTTAGCCGCCTTCTTGCCAATGAGAACACGTTCAAATTGCTCAACCTTTCCTCATAAGACCTTCCCTCCAGACCACACAACATCCAGGTAAATCTCCGCTGCACCTCTTCCAATGCTTCCACATCCTTCCCGAAATATGGGCACCAGAACTGCACACAATATTCCAAATATAGCCGCACCAGTGTTTTGTATAGTCGCAGCATGATATTGTGGTTCCAGAACTCAATCCATCTACGAATGAAACCGAACACACTGTATGCCACCTTAACAGTACTGTACACCTGGGTGGCAACTTTCAGGCATCTAAGCACGTGGACTTCAACATCCCTCTGCACATCTACATTACCAAGAATGTTTCCATTGACCCAGTACTCTGCCTTCCTGTTATTCTTCACAAAGTGCATCACCTCACATTTAGCTGCATTGAACTCCATTTGCCACCCTTCAGCCCAATTCTGCAGTTTATCCAAGTCCCCTTGCAACCTGTAATATTCTTCCACACTGTCCACTACTCCACTGACTTTCATGTCATCTGCAAATTTACCAATCCATCCACCTATGCCTGCATCTAAGACTTTGATAAAAAATTACAAACAGCAGTGGTCCCAAAACAGATCCTTGTGGCACACCACTAATAACTGCGCTGGAGGCTGATTATTTTCCATCATCCACCACTCACTGCCTTCTTTCAGAAAGCCAGTTTCTAATCCAAACTGCTAAATCACATTCAATTCCATGTCGCTGAATTTTATCCATTTGGAACCTTATCAAAGACTTTACTGAAGTCCATGTATACCACGTCAACTGCCCTACCCTCATCTATATGCTTGGTCACCATCTCAAAAATACTCAATGAAGTTTGTGAGACACGACCTGCCCTTGACGAAACCATATTGACGATCTGAAATCATATTGTTGTTTGCCAGATGATTACAAATCGTGTCTCTTATAATCCTTTCCAAAACATTTCCTGCAACAGAAGTAAGGCTCACTGGTATATAATTACCTGGGTCATCTCGATTGTCCTCCTTGATCAAGGGCATAACATTTGCAATCATCCAGTCCCCTGGTACTGAACCTGTAGGCAATAATGACTCAATATCAAAGCCGAAGTATTTGCTATCTTCTCCCTAGCTTCCCAGAAAATCCACGGATAATTCCCATCCAGCCCAGGGGAATTGTCTACTTTCAGTCCTTCTAGAATTGATAACACCTGTTCGTAACTAACCTCGATCCTTTCTCGTCTAACATCTTCTACCTCATTATTGTCTGCAATATTCTCATTTTCCTGAGTGAAAATCAATGAGAAATATTCGTTTAGCACCTCTCCAATTTCCACAATGTCCACACTCAACTTCCCACTTCTGTCTTTGATTGGCCCTATTCCTACCCTATCCTTTATTCCTCACATACCTATAGAAAGCCTTAGGGTTCTCCTTTATTCTACTTGCTAAAGACTGCTCTTGTCCTCTCTTTGCTCTTCTTAACTCTCTTTAAATCCTTCCTAGCTGATCTGTAAGTCTCCATCGCCTCATCTGTACCATTTGCCTCATCAACACATAAGCCTCCTACTTCTTCTTAACAAGAGATGCAATTTCTGTGGTAAACCACAGTTCCCTTACCTTATCACTTCCTCCCTGCCTGACAGGGACATACCTATCAAGGACACACAATATCTGTTCCTTAAACCAGCTCCACATTTCCATTGTCTGCATCCACTGCATTTCGCTCCTCCATCCTATGCATCCTAATTCTTGCTGAATTGCATTATAATTGCCCCTCCCCCATCGGTAATTCTTCACCTGAGGCATGTACCTATCACTTTCCATCGCTAAACTAAACATAACTGAATTGTAATCACTCTCTCCAAAGTGCTCACCTACAACTAAATCAAACACCTAGTCCAGTTCATGACCAAGCGCCAGATCCAATGTGGCCTCGCCTCTTGTCGGCCCTTCGACATACTGTGTCAGGAAACCCTCCTGTATACATTGGACAAAAACTGATCCATCCGATATACTAGAGTTATAGCATTTTCAGTCAATGTTTGGGAAGTTAAAGTTCCCCATAATTACAACCATGTTACTTTCACTCCTACCCAGAGTAATTTTGCTAATCCTCTCTTCCCCCTCCCTGGAACTCTGCAGCAGCCTATAAAACAGTCCAAGCAATGTGACCTTCCCTCCCTGTTTCTAACCTTAGCCCACACTACTTCAGTCGAGAAGTCCTCATCAAAAGTTCCCTCAGCCACCGTTATACTATTCTTGACTAATATGACATGCATGGGCCCATTGTGGTGCTTCAAATTCCATGAAGCAGCCATACTCTCTCTGACAGACAGACTCAGTCCAGAACCTCCTCTGTCCTTAAGACCTTATGCACTGCCTGCACTCCTCGATTTCGCCTTTGGACGTTCCCTTTCCAACCCACCCCACCTGCATCACTCCACAATTGGAGCTGCCAAGGACAGAAGTCTGTGGAATAGCCTCCCTAACCTTCTCTATCCTCCGTTAAGATGTATTTTAAAATCATTCTCTTTAATCAATGTTTTGATCATCCATGAAGCACCTCAGGAAATTTGCTATCGTGAAAGATTCCAAACAATGCAAGCAGTTGTTTTTATTGCCATACATTAGGAGAAACAGGAATGATGCTTTCAAAGTGTTAACAAGAAAGTCAGTGATCGGCGCAGTGTGTAGGCCAAATAATAACGTCACGTTGGGATGGGCAATGAACAAAGAAATAACTAAAGCCTGTAAAAATGGCATGTCTATTACCATGGGTGATTTGAATCTACATGTAGATTGGTCAAACCAGCTCAGTCAGGGTAGCCGTGAGGAGTTCATTAAGTGTATCCATGATAGTTTTTTTGAACAGTATGAAATGGAACTGACAAGGAGCAAGGTATCCAAGATCTGGCGCCTGTGCAATGAGACAGGAATAATTAATGACCTCAGTGTTAGGGATCCTCTTGGAAGAAGTGATCACTGTAAGGTTGAAGTTAGAACACACATGGAGAGTGTAAAGATAAAATCTAATACCTTGGTCCTGTGCTTGAACATGGGGAACTAAAATAGAATGAGGGAGAACCTGGATAATGTAGACTGGAAACAAAGATTTTATGGTGGGACAGTTAATGAGCAGTGAAGATTTTCAAAGACATTTTAGGAAGTGTTCAGCAAAGGCATATTCCAGTGAAAAGGAAGGACTGTAAGAAAAGGCGGTGGACAAAAGATAGGGAATTCTACACCAGTTAGTTTATTCTGTGGAGTTGGAAAGATGCTTTGGTCTGTTATCAAGGAAGAAATAGCAGGGAATCTCGATAGAAATTTTCCCATTGGGCAGACAGAGCATGGATTCATGAAGGGCATTTCATGCTTGACAAATCGTTTGGAATTCTATGAAGACAATTCGAGCAAGGTGGACAACGGGGACCTCGTGGATGCGGCGTGTCTGGATTTCCAAAAGGCCTTCAACAAGGTGCCACGCAAGTGGCTGTTGCATTATATAAGTGTGCATGGGATAGACTATTAGCATGGATAGAAGATTGGTTGACTAACAGGAAGCAAAGAGTGGGGATAAATAAGCCTTATTCTGGCTGGTAATCAGTAACTAGTAGCGTGCCTCTAGGATCAGTGTTGGGACTGCAATTATTTAGAATTGATATAGATGATTTGGAGTTGGGGACCACATGTAGGGTGTCAAAGTTTGCATATGACACTAAGATGAGTAACAGAACAAAGTGTGTGGAGGACTGGGAAACTTTGCAGAGGAACAGAGATACATTGGGTGAGTGGGCAATGGTTTGGCAAGTGGAATATTATGTACATAAACGTAAAGTCATATCTTTGGTTGGAGTAATATTAGTAAAAAGACTGACTTGAATTTTTAAAAAATGCATTATTTGCTATGCAGAGGCACCTGAACATCCTTCTGTAGGAGGGTTGGTCACCAGGTACAATAATAAATTCAGAAGGCAAATGGAATATTGTCCTTCATTGCTGAAGAGATTGTGTTTTAAAGCAGAGGTGGGCTACAGTGGGTGCTGGTGATCCCACACCTGGAGTACTGCATGTAGTTTTTATCTCCTTTCTTGCTCAAGGATGTACTGGCACTAGAGGGTGTGCAGAGGAGGTTAACTATGTTGACTCCAGAGGTGAGGGGTTTGGCTTCACAGAGACTGAGTAGATTGGGATTATATTCATTGGAATTCAGAAGAATGGAAAGATATAAAATAATGAATGGAATGGATAAAATAGAAGTAGAGAGGATGTTTCCACTGGCAGACGAAGCTAGGACAAGAGGGCATCGCCTCAATATTAGAGGCAGCAAATTTAGGACTGAATTGAGAAGGGACTTCTTGACCTCTATGGTATGCATTGCCCAGGGAAGTAGTTGATGCTAGTTCAGTAAATGTTTTTAAAGCTAAGTTAGTTTTTTTTTTGAAAAAAAGAAATAATTAATTAAGGAATACGGTAAGAACGTGGGTAAATGGTTCTGCACCCACAAAATGATCAACCATGATCTTATTGAATGGTAGAGCAGGCTCGAAGGGCAGGACGGCCTTCTCCTTTTCCTAGATCTTTTGTTCTTATGTTTTGCATGCCTCCATCACTCGTGACTTGGAGGTGCTGGTGTTGGATTCGGATGGACAAAATTAAAATTCACAGAACACCAGGTTATAGTCCAACAGGTTTATTTGGAAGCACTACTTTGCTGGTCTTTCATCAGGTGGTTGTGTGATTTTTTAAGTTTGTCCCTCACTCTTGTAACTGAGAAATAGCAACAGAAGCCACGAAGCAGTGCGCAAGCTGCAGCCAACAGTTGGTATTGTAGACAATGAAGAAGGTTATCTCAGAATACAATGGGATATTGATCAGATGCGTTAGTGGGCTGAGGAGTGGCAGATAGGATTTAATTTAGATAGATTAGGTTAGAATATCTGGTTTTCATAGACAGGTTGGACCAATGTCTAGGAAGGGGAGGAACTGGAGGACCTGGCGGGGCAGTTGGTCCTCCGGCCAATCAGTGAATGAGGGCGGGACTAGACTTTCTTGGGGCGCGGATGTTCGGAGTGTGTGTGCGCGGAGCGCTGTCGGTAAGGAAAGAAATAAACAGCAGGAAGCGGGAGGGAAATGGTGTTGTTATGGACTGAGAGGTTTTACAATCATTTGGTATGCATCGGAAAAAACAAATCTGAAACTTTTGCAGCAAACGGGAATATGCCTCGTTGAGTAATCGGCCCGAGTGAGCGCCGCCATCTTTATTCGGGGCAATGATTCACTGGACACGTGGGCGGCCGCCAGCTTTGTAGGGGGCAAAGTTCAGAGGGATGAATGTGCAACGTTCCCTGGTAAAAAGAGTCAGAGGGCAGGATTTACACAGAGCACATTCAAACCCAGAGAAATTGATTTTTTTCTGGATTTGTTTCGTCATTCATTTAAATGATTTCGATGTGAATAGAGGCCGTATAGTTAGTAAGTTTGCAGGTGACAACAAAATTGGAGGTATTGTGGACAATGAAGGAGGTTATCTCAGAGTACAGTGGGATATTGATCAGATGGGCCAATGGGCTAAGGAGTGGCAGATAGGATTTAATTTAGATAGATTAAGCTAGGATATCTGGTTGGCATAGGTTGGACCGAAGAAGTCTGTTTCTGTGCTAGACATCTTTGACTGTGGGATCATAAAAGTGAGTTCTGCTCTGGTTTACCTCTGGGTTCTCTAATGTCCACTTGTTCATTATCTCGCTTCCTCAGTCTCTCATGGGTGTATTTTTGCTCTGTATAGTATTTTACTATTATTTTCACAGCTGTTTTGTAAATGATTCGAAAAATATAGAGCTGGAAAAACACAGCAGGCCAGGCAGCACCCGAGGAGCAGGAGAATGAATGTTTTGGGCATAAACCCTTCTTCAGGAAGGTAAATGAATTGTCCACTGCTGCCTGGCTCGTGACCATATGCTGTTCCATTATCAGGTTATTTTTTCCACAATATCTTTGACAGTCAAAAATTCTTTTGTCGAATAAGCGAGTGCATTTTCCTTCCATTTCTGACAGTCAAATTGTGCATTATTTTCATTCCCTGTAATTCATATTGCACTCCCTGAAACATCAACTGTGTATTTCTCCTTCCACAGAAACCAGTGATCAATGCCAAAGCCTTGTTGCCTGTGGAGAGGGTGATGTTTGACTTCCTTGTACTGCTGCAGTTTGCATGGTGAAGGTGGTTGGGTAAGCGACATTACAGATTATTCACTCAGTGATATTGAAGAGTAGAAGATATCCGTGCAAATCATCATGGTTTTAATTTCACAAAAATATTATTGAGAACTTTTGACATAAGGCTACAGATGGAGAATATTGTGTCCAGTGACCACAACCATTGCCAAATAAGCAGTTTTTCAAGAATGCCTTAAAGGAAGAAAGCAGATCTTAGTGGGGATTCCAGACCATGTTCCCTTGCAGTGTATAGAAACAGTCACACAGGTGAACTCAAAATTAAACACATGATTGAGAGTCTGATCAAAAATAAGTTATTGAGATATGAAAGGGTGTGTGGTGCAGGGAGATAGGAATAATTATAGCCAGGAATTAATTCAAAGGTGCGAAAGTAAATTGTTGTCGCTTATAAATGGGAGTCTTTTGATTGATCGGCAAGTTTTGGTACAAGTGAGCACTTCGGCAGTAGAGTTTTCAATATTCTTGAGATTATCGGGAAGGTGAATGTGGGATTCTGGTTTAGATAATGAAATCTCGTGTTAACAAAAGGAATGAATGAGAGTTTCAGCAAATGAGCTGAGACTGTGGTGAAGTCAGGTGATATCACTGAAGTCGAAATAGTGGTCTTGGAGGGGGGCTGGCATGTCATCCTCACCTCATTCCGCTGTTTGTCCGTTTGTGAATCAAGTCTGTAACAAGCTCAGGAACTGAGTTACCGTGACAGAACCAAAACTGGGCATCGCTGAGCAGGTTATTGCTGAGCAGGTGCGTGACAGCACTGTTGATGACACCTTCCATCACTTCACTGCTGAGCGAGTGTGGACTGATGGAGGGCAATTGGCTGAGTTGGATCTGCCCTGTGTTTTTGTGTTGGAACATCCCTGAGCAATGTTCCACAAAGTCAGTAGGTGCCAGTGCTGGAGCAGTACTTGCCTTGGTGGGCAGCAGGTTCTGGAGCACAGCCAACAGTATTATTGCCAGAATATTGGCAGGGCCCATACCTTTACACTGCTTATCCATTTCTTGATCTGATTTGACATGACAGGAATTCCAATCTCTTAAACGTTGCTTGTCTCCTTCTCACGCCAGCTCCATTGCTTCTGAAATCCTAACCTGTGTCGGTGTTGCCTTTAACTTGACAAATCTGAAACAGAATCCTTGATTCCGCGACTGATCCAGAATCTGGTTCAAGATTCACCTGTAATGGGACACATCGTCTCCATATTTACCCTGTCAAACCTTGACAGAATCCTGTATGTTGGACCGAAGAAGTCTGTTTCTGTGCTAGACATCTTTGACTGTGGGATCATAAAAGTGAGTTCTGCTCTGGTTTACCTCTGGGTTCTCTAATGTCCACTTGTTCATTATCTCGCTTCCTCAGTCTCTCATGGGTGTACTTTTGCTCTGTATAGTATTTGACTATTATTTTCACAGCTGTTTTGTAAATGATTCGAAAAATATAGAGCTGGAAAAACACAGCAGGCCAGGCAGCACCCGAGGAGCAGGAGAATGAATGTTTTGGGCATAAACCCTTCTTCAGGAAGGTAAATGAATTGTCCACTGCTGCCCAGCTCCTGACCATATGCTGTTCCATTATCAGGTTATTTTTGCTACTGAAACCCTAACCTGTGTCGGTGTTGCCTTTAACTTGACAAATCTGAAACAGAATCCTTGATTCCGCGACTGATCCAGAATCTGGTTCAAGATTCACCTGTAATGGGACACATCGTCTCCATATTTACCCTGTCAAACCTTGACAGAATCCTGTATGTTTCAAAGAGATCACCTCTCATTCTTCCAAAGTCCAGGTGGTGGATTCCCAACTTATTCAGCCATTGCTGACAGGATCATCCCAATGGATCTTCTCTGAAATCCTTCCAATAAACTGCTCTATTTCATGAACTAAAGTGACCAAATCTGTTCACATTACTCCACATGTGGTCTCACTTGCCATTTGTTTAGTTGCCCCAAGGTATATACTCCACATTCTTATATTGCAAATCTTTGAAATAAGGGACAGCATTCCATTCCCTTTCCTGATTCCATGTTGTAACTGTGTGCTCGCTTTCTGTGTTTCTTGCTCATTTTCCCCCAGTCACTTTGTGGTGCAGCTTTCTATAGTTTATCCCAAGTTATACTCTATTTGCCAACTTGTTGCCCATGTTTCCTGTGAATATCTCTCTGTAAACTGTTTATAATCCTTTTGGAACTTTCCTGTTATGCCTTTTCTAGGAGATTTCCCCCTCATTATTCGAAACATGTACTGAGAGGACTGGGCAATCTTTCAGGCTATCTTTCAGGGATACTCTGTTTCATGACTGGGAGGAGCTTGCTGCCCATTGGTCAGAATGTCGACATCTTCCCCATTAAGGTGCATGAGCCTTTCACACCCCATTGTCTTATTGTGGAGGCACAGCGGCAGAATGGAAGGAAAGAAAAGGAAGCAAATCCTGCTCTCTTTCTCTCACTGAATCTTGGGACATTCTGTCCCATATGCAGTCACATGAAGTTCCAAGGTGGAAACTCATAGAAACCCACATAGATTTGCCCTTGAAGAGCCTGCTGACCTCCACCAGGGGTAATGTGTACTGTCATCCTGGGCCAGGAGGAGGGGATTGTATGAGTTTCAAACTTGAACTGACAGTGTCGGATTTTATAAACTTGTATTACAGGCAGATATTCAGATGGTAATCTCAGTCATTGTAACGCCAAACTCTGACAGAATTACTCAATACTTCAGGACCTGGATATTCATATTGTGTGAGAGTATTGTGTTCCAGATCAATACCATTTGCTGAATAAAACTTCTCCTTTGAATCAAACCATCCTCTCAATAGATCTTCCCAAATCTTCAACATGTGTCCTGTAACCCTTGTATAATGAGCTGATGGGTGTAAGGTTTATTGTTATAATGTGTAACTTTTGTAAACCGCTTTGTCACAGCTCCCCAAGTTTCCTTTGGTACAAGAAGAACAATCTCAGTTTTTTCAAAACCGCTGATTCCCCAATGTCTGTTTTCTCTCCAAAAGGTACACATCAGGGTTGTGTTGGAACATTCTCCACTTGCCTGCATCAGTGCACCCCCCCAACAATATTAAAGAAAGTGAATATCCTCCAGGGTAAAGTACTGTACCCGAGTGGTTTGCCATCCACCGCCTTCAGCATTCCCTCTCCCAACCCTCGAGGCACAGTGGCATCACTGTGTAAAAGATCAAGTCAGCATTGTCCTACCCGACCATAGGACTGCTCTCTCATTAGAGAGAGATGTCTGGTAGTGGTTAACGTGAATATTACCACAGCGCAGGCAAGGGGAGAGGTTGAAAAGGAGAGTCCATTAATTGTGGATGATTATTCGTGATGTGTATTAGCAACACATGTCACGTGAACAATTAATGTTAAAAAAGCCCCACAAATTCTGCAACTAAAATCCCCCATTCCTTGAACCACCCTGGTAAATCTCCTGTGCCCTCTCTCAGGGACCCTGCCATCCTTCCCAATGTATGGGCGATCTCTGGTATGCACAGACCCAGCTGCTCTGAACCCTGTGGGTGATAGCAGAGAGCAAGAGTTGCACTAAACATCACTGTCTGGAAGAAAGCGAGAGACAGAAATCCCGAAGGCATTTAAAATCTATTTAGGAACACACTTTCAAGGCCAACGCTGACAGGTCTATGAGCTCTGTGCTGGAAAATGGGATTAAAATAGTCAGCTGGGAGATTTGTTTACAGAGTAAACCCAATGGACCACAAAACCGTTTTCCGTCCTGTAGACCACAGACGCGTAATATAGGAATATGACAAGCCACAATAGAAACCAGGTCAGAGAAGATGATATTAGAATAGATGAAAGGTGATTGATTAATGTTTTTTGGAGGAAAATGTGACAGAGGTTAAGCGGGACATTGTGGAGCTCTGGCTGCAGGAATCTGAAATAAAAATGGGTTATCTTGAAGGCTGGAATTAAAGAAAGGCACATCACAGATTTGTGAGGGTGGACAAGATGAAAGATAGACAGTGTGTTGAGACTGGAGGAGATTAGAGATTGGAGGATGTTGCAGAGATTGAGATGTTTTTGATGCAGAGATAGTGATAGTTCTGAGACTAGAGAGGAATTATAGGGATAAGAATGAGTTGTTAGCTTTCCCAACAATACCTTTTTACTGATAATGATTGTTTCTCTGTCCTCATCTGACATTGCCTCCATAGGCCTGCGACAATGAGACTACACAGACAGTATGTTCCTGTTCCTGTTAAGGCCAAAGCTGGGAGGGGTCGAGAATGCTGCATGACCTGAGAAATTGAGGCTCTGGTCAAGAAAATGAAGGGAGGATATTGCAGGTACAGAACACTGGGTTTGAGTAAGTCCCTCGGGGACAATAAGGGCAGTAGGAGTATACTCGCGGGAAACCAGGAGGCAAAAAAGGGGACATAAGATAGCTTTGGGGAAAGGGTTTAAGGAGAATCCAAAGAGATTCTACAAATGCACTAAAGACAAAAGAATAACGAGGCAGAGAATAGCGACCCTCAAAGATCAACAAGACTGTCTATGGAACAGCAGGAGGTGGGAGAGATTCTATAAGTATTTCATGTCAGTTTTTACTGAAAGGGGATATGGAAGTTAGAGATGTTGGAGAAATAAATAGTGATAACTTGGCACGTGTACATATTACAGAGGAGGAGGTACTGGATGTCTTAAAACGCATAAAGGTGGATAAATCCCTGGAATCTGATCAGGTGTATCCCAGAATTTTGTGGGTAATTAGGAAAGCTTTTGCCGGGCCTCTCGCTGCGATATTTGTATCATCGATCGCCACAGGTGAGGTGCTGGAAGATGGGTGCCATTATTTGAGAAAGGTGGTAAGGAAAAGCCAGGGAACTATAGACGGGTGAGCCTGAAGTCAGTGGCAGAGAGGTTGGTAGAAGGGATTCTCCGGGACAGGATTTACATGTCATTGGAAAAGCAAGAAATTATTAGGGAGAGTCAGCATGGCTTTTGCATTGAAATCATTAACTTGGACTTGAGAAAGACACAAAGTTTCACATAACACACTGGTTAACAGGTTCAATACCATAGAATTCTGGCAACTCTAGCTGTTTGGATACGGAATTGGCAGGAAGGTGCCGAGATCCATGATATCATGGAGTGGCTGCAGGACATTCTGGAGCTGGAGGGTAAACAGGCCGTGGTCGTGCAACACACAGATACCAAGGACATCGCTAAACAGAGGGACGGGGGCCTGAAAGCTGGACATAGGGAGAGCAGAGATGCATTAAAATGTAGCTCCTGAAATGTAATTATGTCAGACTTACTCCCAGTGCCATGTGCTAATGAGAGCAGGAATGAGAAGGTGGATCAGGTGGATGTGTGGCTGGGGAAATGGTGTACCAGAGAAGGGTTTTGATTCTTCAGGCACTGGGACTGTTTCTGGGTTAGGTGGGATCTATACCAGCCTAACCGGTTACCCCCTGGGCAGAGCTGAGGCAAATCTGGTAGGGGTTTTGTCAGTTCTGTTGGTGAGTTTGTAACTAGTCTAGCAGGGGGATGGGAACTAAAGTGTAGGCTTATATGGGTCAGATTCAGGACAGGGAATGGGAGGTAGAATATTAGTGATGTAGTTAGCGGCTCAGAAAGCCAAAGGAAAGGAGGATTAAACGAAGATTGAGTCCCTCTTCAGCCATCAGTCCTGACATCCCAGGAAGGTGAGTCAACAAAATATGGAGCTGTTTACATGTCTATGACTCTGTGCTTCAGCAAAATGGTGGAAATCTGCAATAAAAACAGAGTGCTGGAGATCTTCAGCAAGTCTGTCAGCATCTGAAATGATGACAGATGCAGGAAACATTGCAGCCTTAAAGAAGTGTTTAGATGATCACACCAGGCACTACAATATCGATTACACACTGAGTGCCAGAACGTGGGACTAGAATAAATAGGTGCTTGATGACCAGCATGAATACGATGGGGCTGGAAAGTTGATGTTTCGGGTCAGGGCTATTTATCAAGACTGACAAAGGGTCCTGACCCAAAACATCAACCTTCCTGCTCCTCTGATGCTGCCTGACCTGCTGCACCTCCCCAGGTCCACATTGTACAGACTCTGACTTCCAGCATCTGCAGTCCTTAACTATCTTCACATCCCAGGACTCATCTGGTGATCCTCCTTTACACTCTCTCAATAACCAGGAGAACCTTCCTTGGAAAAGGGGAACAAAGGTGTAAACAGTACTCCAGGTGTGGTCTCACCAAGGCCCTTCCAGAAAGGGATCCCTGCCCCCAACTTATCCATAATGGTCATCAAGCACACATGCCTGGTGTGATCATCTCAACACTTCTTCAAGGCTGCAATGTTTCCTGCATCTGTCACCATTTCAGATGCTGCCAGACCTGCTGAGGATCTCCATCACTTTCTGTTTTCTCTGTTATAGAGTATTGAAAGGGGGGATTTGCAGTTGAGAAATTCAAATTTAACTTCATGTTACTGGATCAGTGCCGATCTGAATATCATTGACCTTTTCATCTGGATGGGAAGGTGGTGCATTCTGTCCGTGGACGAATATTTCAAATGTCCGTATGACTGGAAAAACGTACTGAGACAGTGAAGTCCATGTTAGCGTGGGGACTGTGGAGAGAGATTTCATTGGTTTTTGAAAGTCTAAACAATCATGGAACATTTCCCTGGAAAAGGTAAGCCACAGTTTGATTTTGTATGAGGACAATTAACCATGAAACCAGAAAGACAAAAGGATTCCTGCATCATGGAAAAAGCTATGAAAATGGGATTGTTGTAATGGAGTGAATTATTGATCATTGAGAATAATCCATTGGCGTTGTCACATCGGTTCCAGTGCCGTGGGGGAACACAGGAAATTTGATGAGTGCAGTGTAGGTTTCAGTAATTCAACTGGAAAGGTGAAGAAAAAATTTACAAGGATGATACCAGGTCTCAGGGGTCTGAGGTACAGGGAGAGGTTGGACAAGTGAGGACTTTTTTGTTTCGAGCAGAGGACACTGTGGGGGAATATTTTATAGAAGTTTATAAGACCATGAGAGGCATGGGTAAGGTGAATGCACTCGGGCTTTTTCCCAGGGACTCAAGGATTGGAGGGCATCCGGTTAAAGTTAGAGGAGAAAGAATACATGGGAACCTGAGGGGCAAATGTTCTACACAAAGGTGGTATGTATATGGAATGAGCTGCCAGGGGAAGTGGTTGAGGTGGGTATATTAACCACACGTAAAAGACATTTGGACAAATACATGGATAGGAAAGTTTCAGAAGCAGATGGGCCAAGTGCAGGGAAATGGGGTTAGTGTGGATGGACATTCTGATTGGCATGGGCCAGTTTGGGCCAAAGGGCCTGTCTCTGCTGCAGGACGCTATAACTCTAAGTGCATTTGCCATTTCTCCCCCTAACTTTGTTGGTATCCTGGGATGTATTCCATCAGGGCAATGAGACTTGTCTACCTTTAGCTCCATTAGCTTGGCCAGCTCTAACTCTTTCGTGATAATGATTGTTTCTTGGTCCTCACCTTCCTCAGTCTCCTTATCAATTACTGGCATTCTCTTCGTATCCTCCACTGTGAAGACTGACTGATGTGTACTCATATTCCTGAACCCTGCTGGATAGGAATAACTGGGCACAGAACTCTGAGAGGTCTTCTGAGTCTTTATTGATGAGACACAGCAACTCCCTGGATAGTGTACATACAAAACGCCTTCAGGCAGCATCAGGTAACTCCCCGCCTGTCTGATGTATGGCTCCCCTTCTTATACCTTTTGTGGTTTGTGACTTTGAATACAGACTGTCTCTCAATATTATCTCCATGGCAACGGCAGTTCAAAAGTTTCGTTCAGTTCAACACTTTGTAGTTAAACCACACACCCCTCCCCTACACCCCCATGGTTCCCTCAAGTACCTGACAGGCACTTCAGCTTCAGTGGGGCTGTCTATCGGGGTGGTGATGTGGAGGAGCCGGGGTTGGGGTGGGGCGGACAGAGTTAAAACCACACATCACCAGGTTATAGTCCGACAGGTTTATTTGGAAGTACAAGCTTTTGGGGTGTGCTGTGATTTTTAACTTGATCAGGATTATCTCTATGGTAACAGTTACGTGCTTCAACAATTACAGAGGCCGTATGTTCCCCACACAATAGGTTTCCCTCTAGCAGGGTAAACTGCTATTCTGTCCCTGGGGATAGCTATTCATCACTTTTTATCCCCAATTCCATCATGCTTTCTGTTGAGCTTGGAAGTTTTTCCAATCTCCGAATTTATCCTTGGTCTTTGCCAATTTGTATGCCTTCTACTTCAATTTCATAGACTCCCTTATTTCCTTAGACATGGCAGATTACTTCTTTTCCTACAGTCCTTCCTTTTCACTGATATGTACTTTTGCTGAGAAATTTGAAAAATTACTTTGATAGTCCTCCACTGTCCATCAACTGTCCCACAGTGAAGTCTTTGCTTCCAGTCTACATTAGCCAACTCCTGCCTCATCCTATTGTAGTCTCCTTTGTTTAAGCACAGTATCTTGGGATTGGATTTAATCTTCCCGCTTTCCATCTGTGTTCTAAATTCAACCAGATTAATGACAAGTCTTTTTATCAGATTACGAGGGGAGGCGATGTTTCCTGGGTGTTTTGGTTTCATTGTCAGTGACCTTGGTTTTGTAACAAAGTACAGGATAGATATTCACAACAGAGTATTCTGGACGGTGTGAATGTACTACAGTCTAAAACCATATATCACTCTCTCCCCTCAGTTTAAAATTGCAAAATCATTATCTCCTACACGCTTCCTCACTACCTAAGTTTGGAATGATAATCCACCTGACTATCCTGCTGTTTCTGAAAATCTCCTTTGGTGAAGGTGGTGAGTTTTGGATTCAGCTTTCCAGTTATTACCGTAAGAAGATAAGCACTGGGTCCAGGAGAGGTAATGCAGCCCTTTGAACCAGCTCCACCATTTAATACGGTGATGATTGAGCTCACCTCGGTCTCAGCTGGATTTTCCTGCCTACTCTCTCTCACACTTCAACTCATTGCAAATTCAACATCTGTATCTCTTCATTAAATTGGCTCATGTCTTGGCATCCACCGCATTTTGAAATTCCACAGATTCACAACACATTGAGATAGGTACATTCTTCATGAGAATAGAATAGAGTCCCTATAGTGCAGAAACAGGGTATTCATCCCTCTAATCCACACCAACCCTATGATGAGCATCCCATTCAGACCCACCCATTCCCTGTAACCCTCCATTTCCCGTGGCTAATTGCCTAACCAGCACATGCATGGACCCTGTGAGCAATTTGGCCTGACCAATCCACCTAACCTGCACATCTTTGGACTGTGGGAGGAAACTGGAGCACCGAACAAAACCATGCAGACATGGGGAGGATGTGTAAACTCCACACAGTTGCCTAACGCTGGAATCAAACCCGGGTCCCTGACGGTATGAGGCAGCAGTGCTCGCCACTGAGCCACCTCTGCTTAAAATCTGCTGCCCATTATTAACCTCCCCACCCCGCAATTGGCTGAATGTATATTCCTTACGTCAGAAGTCCAGGTGTCTAAGCGGATGTCTCAGTAAATCCCAGTGACAGCCCACATGTCCTGTGTGTCTGAATAGATATCCTATATACAACACCCTCCAGCCCACACTTTCTTTCACTTTCCAGGGACAGGTCTCCAGAGACTTCATGGGGACTACAACTCCCACAGTCCCTGAGGCAGGGAGCACACGTGTGTGGGGAAACCCAGCACTGTACATGTATAGAATGTGGGCGGGTTTTGAAGCATGTTCTTTGGGGTAACTAGCGGAAAGCATTTCACACTGTGATTGGCAGGAGAATGGACGCATCTGCCTATAGTATTGATCAGTTGGGGGGGGGGGGGGGGGTTGGTCAAAGTGACACTACGCCTAGATGGGACCAAGTTCCATTCGCAACTTGTCATAACACTGGGAATTGACCAATGGGAAACAAGGAAGAATCTGACCCATTCTTCCAGACTGAAGGTTCCTGTTCTGTCCAGGATCTGCCACCTCCCTTTCTGTTTCCTTTTGTTTCATTCTGCTGTTACATTATTGACTTGCAGCAACTGAAGGGAAAGGAAATGAACCCAGAAAGGGTGCAGAGTCTAACCAAGGATGGGAAGTGGTGGCATGGATCTGTTTATCAGTTACTCCATGAGAATGGGGAGGGTGTGCATTAGGGGGCAGTAGAGTCAGAATGGTGGGAGAGAGTAAGTGGGCTGGAGGGTTACAGCTTTGGGGGAAGAAAGGGGAAAAAGATATTCCAGAGAAACTAGAATTGTCTGCTCTGAATTTCTAACCTGTACATATTCCTTTATACAGGGTGCTAGATAGTGAAGATTTGCAGGGTGAAATCTCAAAATCAGGTGCAGATTGTGATTAAGTTGACCAGCATTTGATGAACCAAAGATGGAGAATCACTGGGCCAAAATCCTGCAACACTCTCCCTCCCAGCATTGTCGGTCTCTCTGCGCCAAATGGACTGTGAATGGTACAAGACAGCAGCTCACTCCCATCTTCTCAAGGGTAACGAGAGATGGGGAATAAATGCTGGCTGAGCCAGTGATGCCCATATCCTGGAAGTGGGTTCTATCTCTAGTTGCTGAAACCCAGTTGATGTTACTGCAGGATGATGAGGGATGCTGAGCGCATCCTCCAGGAGGCAGCGCCATCACATTACACTTGCCTACACCCACACAGTAACACCGCAACGCCACTGGAACAAAAGGCAGTGAAGCTAAATGAGGACTTAGATATAGTTCTTCAAGGTAAAGTCATGAAAGGGGATTGGAACACAGCAGGAACAGGAGACTGAGCTGGATGGTCAGCTGTTTCCCATTGAATGGTGGAGCAGGATTGAAAGGCTGAACAGTGTCCTCCTGCTGCTATCTCCCAGGTATGTATACAGTCATGGAGCCCGTGTAGGAAGAAGTGGGCAGGGATTCTCCAGGCGATTGCACTTCCACAACAGTTTTCAGTGAGGGATGGTTTGATGGATTTTATTTAACATTTATCTTTAACACAAGATTTCTAAATTTTGGCTTTAAAATGTTGCAAAAGCTTTTTGCACAGCAAATAAAATTAAAGAAAATAACGTCAACTGTCTGAATATAACAGTTTTAAAGCTTTCAACCTCCTGTTAAACAAAATCCTGTCTATTCCCAGACACCATCACTTTCCAGCTACTTAAACTCCAGGGAAATATTCCCTCCCTGTCTGAACCTTCGGTTTGATTTAACTGCTTTTCAATTGTCATTCTGTGAGGTGTGAAGCGTACTTTGTCCCTATTTCTCTGACCCAGAAATGTGAGCACAACAACCTTCCCACCATCAAAATTATCATTACGCCATTTTGCTGTAGGTTAACCTATAATCTCCAGCAGTGCAAAAGTGAGGACTGCAGATGTTGGAAACCAGAGCCTAGATTAGGGTGGTGCTGGAAAAGGCCTCTCGCCAAAACGTTGATTTTCCAGCTCCTCGGATCCTGCCTGATCTGCTGTGCTTTTCCAGCACCACTCTAGACGAGACATATAATCACCAGCAGTAAACCATTTGTGTAACCAGTTGAATATTTCCAAACAAAGCCCATTACGGGCCAAGCAAACCATTACAAGGGACAGAGTGAGAAGGGACTAAATCAAAGTAGAGTTGTGGGGAGGGGGCAGCGGTGGAGATGAAGTACTGTATCCCCTGCGGTGCCCACCTCTATCTAAAGGCATCGAAAGCATTGATCCACACTACATGCTACTTCTCTAAGGACACCCTGCTGTGTAGCCTTTATCCTCAATCATAGAATAGAATCCCTACAGTGTCGAAGGAGAGCATTGGCCCATCAAACCCCACCGACCATCAAAAGAACATCACGCCCAGAGCACTCTATCACTGTAACACTGCATTTCCCATGGCTGATCCACCTAGTCTGCACAATCCTGGATACTGTGGACAATTTAGCATGACTGATCCACCTAACCTGCACATCTTTGGGCTGTGGGAGGAAACTAGAGCACCTCGGGGGGACACACACTATCATGGAGAGAATGTGGGAACTACACACAGGCCGTTGACCAAGGCTGGACTCCAACTTTGTGCCTGATGCTGTGAAGCAGCTGTGCTACAGTCACAATTTAGATCAAAACAGATGATCCCTGCTCATTGTCACAGTGCTGTTTGTGGAGACTTACTGCCCAGAGAGACATCCTGAGGTTCAGAAAGTGGCAATGTAAGTTCAGTCACCTCCAGCCCAGTTAATGTGGTTAACAACAACATCGATACTCCAGCAGTGTCATCATGTACAAGGTCCACTCCTGACTCTGATGGACAGTAACATCAGAATCAGAGTCCTGCAGCCCACACGGAGCAGGGGGATGACCACTTCCCTGTGAGCACTCACTGGGCTCTCAATCGTGTTGAAGACGCAGCAAATCCCTTGTCACACAGAGGGGTGAACAGCTCCTACCCAGAGTGAACCCGCTGGAGTCTTGGGGGCAGGATGAATCACTGAATCCCTTCTCCCACACTAAGCATCTGAATGGCCTGTCCTCTGTGTGCGATTCTTGGAGTCTCAGCGAGAGGGATGAATCACTGAATCCCTGCTCCCACACTGACCACCTGAATGGCCTCTTCCCCCCATGTGGGCTCACTGGGGACTCCGCAGGTGCTGAATTTGAGTGAATCTCCCCCCACACTGGGAACAAGTGAATGATCATTCCCCAGAGTGAGCTCGCTAGTGTTTAAGCAGGTCAGAGGACTGAGTGAATCCTTTCCCACACACTGAGCAGGTGAATGGCCTCTCCCTGGTGGAATGCACTAATGTCTCAGCAGGTGAGAGATTTGAATGAATCCTTTCTCACACATGGAGCAGGTGAAGGGTCAAAATCCACTGTGCTATCTCTGGTGCCTCAGCAGATTGTAAGATTGAGTAAATCCCTTCCCATACGTGGAGCAGGTGAATGGCCTCTCCGCAGTGTGACTGTGTCGGTGAGTGTCCCACTGGGAGGGTTACGTGAATTCCTTATTCTGATTGTGTCCGTCCTCCTGTTTCTCTCAGTTATTATTGACAATTGCACACCAGAACCTGTTCCAGAGAGTGTTCCAGAACAGGCAGAATGGTTAGCTGCAGCTGGTCACCTGACTGGTCACTGGTCCTGAAAGGTTCACTCTCCACAGATGCTGTCAGATCTGCTGAAATTTTCCAGCAATTTCTGTTTTTTTTTCTGATTTCCCAGCATTTGCAGATGTTTAGTTTTCCAATACTCACCTTGTGTGTTGCAGAGGAGTTTATTGATGAAATTAGAGGGTTTTGAAAATTGTACGTTAGGTCACACGTCAGCTATGATCATCATGAATGACAGAGCAAAGTCATGGGGCTGAATGGCCTTCTCCTGTTCCAATGAAAGTTATCTATCGTCAACTTGTGGTAACATTTCCCCTCACTGCTCACTTCACCTCCATGTCGAACACATTGTTACTGACTGACAATGTGACTGACTGACTAACTCCTGTGTTTGAACTAAAACTGCTAATGTTCAGTGGTTCCCTCTCCTACCACCCGGGTTTAACTCTCATCATGGAATGTTGTCTTGTATTACTGCGGGAATGCCCACAAGGACTAATCCTGGAGTCTGGATCCCCTGGGATCCACAATCACCGTTTATTTCCTTCTTCCTATTTCATTTTAGCTATTGAACTCTCGGTTTCAATCCATTCTCCTGTCATGCTCTTCAACATGTCCATGTGGGTGGACTAGAGGCTGCTGGGATTTAATGAAGGAAAGTGAGGATTAGGTAGAAGTACGAGGAGCGGTGACAGCAAAGACAGTTCTCATTGTAACGGCAGAGTTTCTCCATGACCCAGTGAGTGGCGAGGCACCTGAGATTGTGGGGGAGGTGGATTTAATCAGGGATTTGGTAAGACACTCAGACATTGACCTGTCCATCTGATTGTGAAGTCAGACAGATAGAAAGAAAGATGCACATTTTGACAGCACCTTTGATGATTTGGGGCAATGAAACATATTTCCAACCCAATGATTTCAACCTCAAATCTCTGAAAACACAGACACAAAGCTTTCTACTTGTAACAGGTTGTCTCTGAGCCTTCTCTTTTCTTGAGGGGTTTTGAGCTGTTCAGCCTTTCCTGGTGATAATAACCGCTATGTTCCTGTAAGATTTGTGACTGAACATTTATTTTCCTCTTCCTTGTGAGTGATGAAAGTAGGAGAAACAGTTCCTGACCTGTGAGGGGTTTTGGTTGGAGTATTTATATTTACAAATCCATTCCCACCCTCACATACAGTGTGAAATTGATGTAAAACTGAAGGAAATGAGTGAGTGAGCACCCACAGAATCATAAAGGAAGCATATGTATCTGAGTTGAATGAACCTGGCATGAGGAAAACATGACAGCAATCACAACTAGTTAGAATCACAATCCCGTGGATGCAGAAAGAGTCTATTCGGCCCATCGAGTCTGCAATGACCTGCTCACCCACCTTACCCTCATAACCACACATTAGCCATGGCTAGCCCAACCCACCTAAATTGCACACTGTGACCATGTTAGCATGGCCAAACCAGTAACATTACACATCTGTGGGAGGGTCACAAATTATATCCAAATGCTGGGAATTGTTGATGAAGGCTCACAAATACTTGACCCTGACACAAATGCTCTGCTTTTCAAAATAAAATCTGGGGGACACTGCAACCAGAAAAAGTTCTGATTATCTCAGGAGGAAGAGAATTCAAAACTCGTGCCATTGACCCAGGGGGTGCGGTGAAAGTTACAGAGGTCTGGAAACCATCAGAAATTTAACAGGTTGTGAGCAAGGTGGGGGTGAGACAAGGACATAAAGACAGTCTGTCACACGGGGGAAGGCAGGAGAGATTCAACAGCAGAAATGGTCGTCCCTCAAGGCCAAGGGGAATGGAGTTAGAGCTGGGAAAGACACAAGGAAAGAAGGTGTGTAGCTGCCAAAGAAATATGTTAAAAAACAGATTATAAAAGCTGAGAGGGCAGAGATCAGTCTGAATCTTTTGCTCTCAATGGTGAGTACAAAAAGCTGTAAAGCCTGGAGAGTTCTATTATATTCTGGATTAGTGGTGCTGGAAGACCACAGCCATTCAGGCAGCATCCAAAGAACTTCGAAATCGACGTTTCGGGCAAAGGCCCCTCATCAAGAATCAGGTTTCCAGCATCTGCAGTCATTGTTTTTTTTACCTCGAGATCCATTACAGCCAACACATACCCAGGATTGGCCAAGTGTGGTGTAGCTTTCTGATAATTTCTTTCTGGCATTTGTAGTTCAAGTCTGATGACGCTATTAACTTTTCAAATTCGAATGGAGTTTAATATTCTGGAGAAATGTCAAATAAATCACATTGATCACATTCTGCAGATCTTAGTCCATTACCCTGCATGTTGCAGCATTTCAGTTACATCCATGTCCTGCCGGTGGGCCAGGACATACAGGGATGGTGACGATGGTGTCTAGGACATTGTAAGCTATGATTCTGTGCGTATGACTATGTCAGCTTGTTGCTTGACTAGTCTGCGTTCCAGCTCAACCAATAAGATGTTGGCAGGGTGAGACACTACAGTTAGAGCTCCTCTGATCGCCAGTTCCTATCCTTTCTGCTTTTTTAGAATTTCATTCTCTCTCACTCTCCCCTTTGCAGACTCTGACACAAGTGTCTCAAACTTGAATCATGACAATTAAAAAAAAACATGTCTCTACAAGAAAACCAATGGAGGAAAATATATTATTCTTGCATCAACTGCAGTTTTAAACAAAAACAATTCTGTTCAATAAACACTGTCTCATTTTTGCCTTCAATTCTATCAAGCGAGCTATTATATTTTGTCCCTCAGTTTACCGATCTTAAAAAATATCCAATCAATTTCAGGGCAACATGCTGACAAAGTATTGAACCAATTTATCTGCGAAGGTTTTAGCATTATTTATCAAGTCATTACCATTACAATAATTGCATAATAATTGGTCTGGGTAACAAGTATCCTGAGGTTCACAATATAATTTATTGACTGTTTGAAAAATGGTCCAATATATCCTTTTTTCAGGATTCTAACAGTAATTGTTAAGGCATTTACATGACATTAATTATACAATGCCTTAGATTAGTCTTGCTAACAACTACAATGAAGTTTATATTTGAATTTAATCCAATGTTCCCTAGTACCTGTACAGTAATATAAAAATCCGTTTTATTTCCAATCAACACACCTGCACAAGAATCCATTATTTCTGATGAAACGCGCACTGTTAAAAATATTACTTTTGCTCATTTGAATGATCTGTGTAATCCCAGCCTTATAAATTTAGAAAAACCTACTTTTCCCTGCAACAATTCCTGTTCATTTTTGCAGATAGCACAGTCAAATAGCAAGATGAAATTTATCATTATTTGTAAGTAAACTAATAGAATTTTGAAAATCTATATATTTCTAATATATAATAATTGCTCATTTCAATCCATAGAATGCAGAACAGTACAGTACAGTACAGGCCCTTTGGTCACGATGTTGTTCCGACCTTTTATCCTACTCTAAGATCAAACAAACCAACATGCCCTTCATTTACTATCATCCATGTGCCAATCCAAGAGTCGTTTAGATGTCCCTGATGGATCTGAATCTATGACCACCACTGGCAGTGCATTCCACACACTCACCACTATCTGTAAAGAAACTATCTCTGACATCTCCCCACACTTCCCCCATTGATCATAAAATTATGCCACTTTGAGGGGAAAAGTCTTTCATTATCCACTCTATCTATGCCTCTCATCATCCTACACAAAGCTATCAAGTAAACTCTTTCACTGCAATGACCAAAGCCACAGCTCTGTCAACCTTTATCATAAGACATGCCTTCCAGCCCAGGCAACATCTTGATAAATCTCAGCTGCACCTTTCTAAAGCTTCCGCATCCTATGTCGAATGAGGTGAACAGAACAGAACACAATATTCCAAGTGTAGTCTCATCAGGGATCCATAGAGCTCGTGGCTCTTAAACTCAATCTCCCCGTTTATGAAAACCAACACACTATGCACCGTCTTAATAATCCTATCACTTTGGATGTCAGCTAAGAGGGATGTATGGATGTGCACCCCACGATCCCTCTGTTCCTCCACATTGTCAAGAATCCTGCATTTCATCTGAAAATATGCATTCAAATTTGAAATTCCAAAATGAATAACTTCACATTTTCCCAGGTTGAACTCCATCTGCCACTTCTCAGTCCACTCTGCATCCTGTCAATGTCCTCTAGCAACCTACAAAAGCCCTCCACACTGTCCACAACTCCACCAACCCTCGTGTCATTGGCAAACTTCCTAACCCAACCTTCCACTTCCTCATCCAAGTCATTTGTAAAAATCACAAAGAGCAGAGGTCCCAGAACTAATCCCTTCAGAACACCATTGGTCACCGTTCTCCAAGCTGAAAACTATCCATTTAATCTCACGCTGTCTTCTATGGGTCAGCCAATTTATTATCTAACCAGGCAGGGTTCCCTATATCCCATGCCTCATTACTTTCTAAATGAGCCTACCATGGGGAACCTTATCAAACACCTTGCTAAAATCCTTATACACCACATCCACTACTCTGTACTCACCAATGTGTTTGCCACAACCTCAAAGAATTCAATAAGGCTTATGAGGCATAACCTGCCGCTCACAAAGCCATACGGATCATCTCTAATCAATCTATGCTTTTCCAAATTATCATAAATCCAGTCTCTCAGAATCCTCTCCAATAATTTGCCCACAACTGATGTAAGACTGACTCATCGATGATTCCCAGGATTATCTCAATTGCCTTTCTTGAATAAGGGAATAACTTTTGCCACCCTCCAATCATCTGTTATGACTCCAGTGGACAGTGAGGATGCAAAGATCATTGCCAAAACTCAGTAATCACTTGCCTCCCTTCTCTTAACAACCTAGGTTATATCCTTTCTGGGACTTATCTATCCCCGTGATTTTTAAATATTTTCATTACATTCTCTGTTTTAACATCAACCTGTTCGACCATATCAGCCTGTTTCACGTTGTCCTCACAAGGAACAAGGTCCCACTCACTCGTGAATACTGAAGCAAAGTACTCAGTAAAGACCTCCCCTACCTGCTCAGACTCCTGGCACAAGTTTGCTTCAATATAAGGGGTATAAATGTGGAATTATGTCTCAGCACTGAATTAATGTAAATATATTGCAGTGTACAATCACTCGACGACTTTGAATATTGAACGCTATTTTAACTGAGAAAACACAGTTGAATTGATTTGATTATAGTTCACTTCATGCTAACGTTTATTGTATTTCGAACCACAATAAGAGATTCCTTTTTACATATATGAAACTTACTTAAATTAATCACGCGTTTATGTGAAGAAAATAGAACTAACATCTGCTTGTTCCTTCCTTCCTTTATCAATGACTGTTCATTTTGAAATTGTGGAAGTTGTACATTGTTGAAAGGAAGGGAACTTGTTTTCGGCTGAATATTCACATAGAATGACTGATGCATTTTTAAAATTAAAGTACAACGATCACGCAGTTTTGTCAATTTGTCTTTCAAATAATTGTGATGAGATTACTCTTTATTTAAGACTATCATTCATTTATTCTTTTGTTACTGTAAAATATTGTTTAATTTCCAGTCCATTACACACAGAAACGACCTAATTAATTCCCATTCGAATTATTACAATAAATAGCTGATTAGTTTTCATTTGTGTAACCACTTTAAACATAATATTGCAGTCCTACCGTCCTGATTGGGAACATTATGAAAGGAGCCTGTGGAGCTGTGGCAGTGTCTCTATTACAAGACACAAGGGAAGGTTTCAAATCAAGCCTTCACCAGAAATATATTAACAGCTATCTGAATTGTGATTAGAGAGTACCTAAGCACAGATTGAACTGCTTTTCAATCCAACATTAGAACTGCTTTTATCTATTATATCAATAATCAGAAAATCTGAAACTTATTTGTGTCAGGTTACCAAGAAATATGTGTTGGAAAATTCGCTTTAGCCACTTTGCTTTTACAAAAGACTTACATCTGTCCCTCTTTTCTCTAACAGAAAGAAATCGAAAGAGGATTCTCACTTTTACGCAAAAACGGGAGGTTTTTCCCATATAAATTGATGTTTCTTCAATCTACGCCTTTTCAGTTTATGTAAGGTTTCATAATAACGCTCTACTGTCGGATAGTGGGGATACCTGTATCTAATTCTGTTGCTTATAAGTTCCTGGAGAATATTTGAAAATGTTGAAGAATTAAAGATTACGTTGTCTAAGTAATGAGACTGATCTTTTTTTGTTGCAAAGGGGCAAGGCCAAAAATTTGAAACACATTAAACATTATTCTCTCTTGCTATAACTTTGAAATAAAGTTGATATCTTCTTCAGTAAACTAACAAATGCTACCACCTATTACTTGTCAGTCAGCTGATTATCTACTTTGCAACTAAATGTTGTGATTCATCTATATATTACTCAGTCCTTTGATCAAAGTGAATTTGTAATTCTTGTTCAGTTTATGAATTGTCAGAAACTTGTTTTTATTTTTCCATTCACCTGTTCATTTTGACCGTAAGATTGAAATGCTTTGAAAATATTGGAGTTTGTTCATTTAAAAATAAGGTTTGCACATCTCTCACATATCTCACTTCTTATATTATGATTCAAGAATGTTTTCTGGTGGAATTCTAGTAAATACCAAACATTTGTTGGCTTCAAATAAGGTCTTTCACACCCAGTTATCAATCTGTTGTTAATGTTTCAGCTGTTACATTGACATTGATTAGGTACTCATTCAGAGAGATCAACTGACAATGATAAACTTGCAGGATTATTGAATTGAGAAAAAAGATACAGACGTGGAAACATGTTTTAAAAGAATATCTTTTTCATTCAAATGTGTAGGCTGTTCAAGAATTCTATATCGCCTTCCATTGGTTTTCTTGTCGAGAATGCAAATTTATAATTCATGTGAATTTTAATGTGTTCTGTATTTTGAAATTTGGATCAGATTTAAGAAGAAAGAGAGAGGCAACTAACATGAAAACTTCAGTGAATAGAAAGCACAGTAAATTAAATTGACAGAGGTAACTTTTAGTATTGTCTCTGAATATTTATTCAAATATTTCTAATAGCAAGAGCGTTGTGCCGGTAAAGCACAGCAGACCAGGCATCATTCAAAGAGAAGCAGAATCGACGTTTTGGGCATAAGCCCTTCATCAGGAATCTTTTCGATACTCCTGCTCTTTGAATGTGCCTGCACTTTTGCAACAACACAGCTTTCCTCACTTTCTCCAAATTTGCTGAATGAACATGAACTGAAAATGTTAGCATCAGCAGTTGAACAAGACCAAATAAACTCATTTTTTGCAATATTTATAGTGAAAACTTGTTTGAGAACATGCATCCAATCAGATCGAACAACATCTCTTGCCGTTCGAACCCTTGGCCCTTCATAATAAAGAATAACCATGCTTTGCACAACCAGTGTGGTGTATAACGACTGAACTGAAATTCCAGAGGACAACGATTGCATTTATTGAAGGGAATGATAACCAGATCCTTACTGTGATCGTGGGGATTGATCTCAGAAACAGTAAGATATTTACTGCGATTATTCCACTAAACAGTAATTAGATGGTCATGAAGATCTTTGTGTGGCTTTATGTGCAGTGTTTTGTTTGAACATTGATTTGAGTAACATTGAGATATTTTACATATTGACAATTGACAGTTAAAGATAAGTTTTAAATGCAACATTTTAAAAAAAATTGTCTGTTTTGTTTAGCAAAACACAATTCGAAGTCTGTGGAATCCCTACTGTGTGGGAACAGGCCATTTGGCCCAACAAGTCTACACTGACGTTGCAAAGAATAATCCACTCAGCACCATTCTGCTCTCAGATTACTGGATATTTTCCCCTGACTAATGCACATAGCCTACATATCCCTGAAAAGAAAGTGCAGTTTAGCCTGGCCAATTTACCTAACCTGCATATCTTTGGATTGTGGGAGAAAACCAGAACATGCAAACTCAACACAAACATGTGACCGAGGATGGAATCAAACCCAAGCGCATATCACTGTAAGACACGAGTGCTAACTACTGATCGTCTGTTCTCAATGCCCAGCCCCCATGTTCAAGAGGTCTATGTAGCTGTTCATTGGTTCTCTTGCCCAGATACTAATTTAGAATTCATATCGCTTTTATTGTGCCCGGAATTTTGAGATTTGTCTCAAAGTTAAGAAGAAAACGAGGAGAAATTAATATGAGAACGTGAGAGAACAGAAAGCACTGTAAATTTAAATTACAGACTGTGAGAATCAAAGCTCACTCACTGCAATAATTTCAGCCCAAGACAAGATCTGAAGCAATCAGTTTGTTTATTAGATGCTTGCAAGCGTGGTGCCTGGAATAAGGCACACAGAGTTTAGCAAGTACATACCTTATATAGGACTCACTACTCCAAACCCGGAGCCCATTACTGTTGTTTCTCGCTTGCCTTATTCGGCCTTGTGCTTAACAAATTACAAGTTTTACTTGGCCATTTCACCACATCCTGCTGTGGTCCGTTGTTAGGTATATCCTCCATCACGACTATCTAAATCCCCCACTTGTGACATTTCCTCCCTTTCCCCAACCATATTGCTCCTAATGACCTTTTAATTGGGGTTTGTTATTGTGTTTTTGCAAAAGTGGGAAACAGATGCTTATAACTACTGCTTGTACAAGCAAATCTTGCTTAACCTACATCCACACAGCACCTTATCTCGTTGACTGTAACATCTACCATTGTTTGCAGGCACGTTTCATTCTTATATGCACATTTTAGCTAATACAAAAACAATTATATATTTCTTTCACATAGTTTTCATTCTTGTTGACTCAGCTCTTGGTTGAAACGATTATACACTGGTGTGAGTGCATAAACCTTGCATAAATAATGATGATTGCAGAGGTGACACTACTTTACCTATATCCCAAAACTTACCCCTTTTTCTTTAATTACCATTTGTTATCTTCTGCATTTTTCTTTTAAGCATTGCCCCCAAAATTCGCAAGCATCACTCTGGATATTTCATCCATCTTGGTCTCACTCATCCCCTCATTACTTAGTCGATAAAGTTCCTCTGCCTGATTTCATTTTAGGGGTATCTGTTTTATTAAGGCTGTCTGAATCAGTCTTTGGGTGAGTCCTCGTATACAGGGCATGATAAAACAGCCAATGGCTACCAATACCCCGACTACTACTATCAGGGAAGTAAGGATGGAAACCACCACCCCCTTCCATTTTCCAAACCATAATTCACGCCATCCCGTTAGAGATGTGTCTACTCCTGAATTCTCAGCCAGTTCCTCTGCTAAGATAGTCAATCCCCTTAACGCCCGAGTAATTGAACCATCAGGTGCAATGTTATTAGGAATAAAGATGCAACAGCTTCCTCCTAACATCTCTCTCTCTCTCACACACACACACTTTTTTCTAAACTCATATCAAGGGCCATTCTGTTTTCCCATGCCATCCTACTTGTCACATCAAGCTGTTCTGATATTCCTTTAACTGCATCTTTTGTATAATTTATAAATCGCTGTTGATTATAGAAAATGAAATGTATCCAATCTACATTTTTATTAATTGTTACCCACCAAAAGAGTGCTGACTCAAAGCCTTCTGCAATCTGATTACGAGCCTTGAACTCATCATGTACACGCCTAGGGACTCCTCCAGAATCGAGATAAATCCTGTCATTGAAAGAAGTCTAACAGTGATCTCTTACTCCTTCCCTTTTCCCCCATTATCTTTTCCTTCTCAAATGCCAGGGTAAATGGAATTACCAATTGTACAAATGCACATATCCCTCTCCAATCCGGTGGTAGGGTGGGTCTCAATAATTTGCCTCCACAGTGCCACCACAGATTCGCTTGGGGAGCCTTTAGTGCTGAGTAGTTCCCTCCCTTGTCCATTTCGGTGACATTCTTAATCTCTGTACATACTTTCAGCTCCCCCAAATCTCTAGACCGATTTGACCTTGTCTACGCACACACGTCGTGTGATTTCCGACTGCAGCTGAAAACGTGGGCGGGGGGGGATGCTTTTGAATCTTTCTTCTTCAAGGGAGCGAACATCAGAGATAGGGAGGTACAATTCCCATCATTCCATGCAGTCTTATCCTGTTACAGGGCTATTATACATTTCATGCCCTTCCTGTCTCGCTTCCACCCGAGCGGAAAGGGAACCACCTGGGCCACTGTTCTACCGGAGGCACATGCATAGCAATTGCTCTTATTCAGACTTTTTACAGTATACTTTACCCATTCAACCCAGGCATTTGCATCCCCGTATCCAGTTTCTATTTCGATGGTCTGTTTCAAGTCCTTTATCTCTATAATTATCTCTACTGTAGGATCATCGGGAGGGGTGAAAGGTTGTACCTTATTGTCTAATAGTTCTGCCCATTTTCCTTGTCCTACACGAATTTGAAATCAACAGCCCGAGAAATCCTTTCCATTTGCTTATATTTCTATCCCAAATGTTTCAGCTAATTGTACCTCATAGATGCCCCCCCCCCACCCCGAGAATTGCTTTGTGCCATGTGGTTTTCTTTATCATTAGGTATATTGGGTTACTCTTTTTATCGGGACAATCGAGAGGTGATCGGAAGTTGGCTCTATGTATTGTGACAAGACCATTATACCAAGTACAATCCCCAATGGACTTAAGATAAATCTCTGAGCTGCGGTACTGTCTCTGATTATCTCAATCCCCAGAATTTACTAAACTGCATGCATCAGCGTCTATTTCTTGTGGATTACCAGACTCACGCACGGTTAATAACACATATGAAAATTATATTTGACAAAATCCCAACAGTAAGAGAGCTAGCATCATAACGCTAAGCATTCCCAGCATTCTAAAAATTGTGCTGAATCTCAAAAAAACTTAATACACAATCCTGCAGAAATAATCCCGCGCTCACGTCGCCACTGTATAATCAGTTACTCAAAGTCTCTTCAGCCTGAGTTTCAGTGGGTCTTGCGTTGATTCGGGTGTCCAGACTTCTTCGTCCACGGGAGGGTCCACTGGCCCTATGATCCGAGTGTAGTGAGTCCAGCCTTTCTCCGCTGTCCTTCTTGTCGTTTCGGTAATCAAAGGATCCTGATACGGCCCTTCCCAGTCCGGCTGCAATTTAGTCTCTGTCCAGGATTTTACTAAAACCCAATCTCCCGGCCGGATGGGATGAATAGTGGATTCAAGGCACGGAGTCTGTGCCAATAAACTCTGTTTCCTGAGGAGAGACAAAGAGGCGGACAAGCACAGTATATACTTCGTTAGAACAAGTCTTTAGTTTCGGGAATTGTCAATTCTCCATTTGTTCCCAGATAAGGTAATCCAAAAATGATTTCATAGGGGATAGTCCCAAATCTTTCCTTGGGGCAGTTTGTACTCGCAAGAGAGCTATTGGTAAACATTTGGTCCAAGGGAGTCTGGTTTCTATTATCAATTTAGAGAGCTGTCGATTGAGTGTTTGGTTCATTCTCTCAACCCTTCCCGATGATGGTGGGTGCCGTGGAGCATGGAACTCCCAGTAAATTCCCAACCCTTTCATTATCTCCTGTAACACTTTAGAGGTAAAGTGAGTTCCTTGGTCGGAATCTATACGGTTCACTAGCCCATATCGGGGAATTATGTGCTCTAATATTGTTTTAGACACCGCACTCGCAATGGCAGTAGCTAGGGGGTACGCCTCAACCCAACCAGATAGATGATCTCCTAAGACCAGCATATATTTTAGTCTTCCTACTCTGGGTAGTTCAGTATAATCTACTTGTATACTCTGGAAGCGTCTCAATCCAGGGTCTCTTCCTCCTGGGGTCTGTTTTCTCTAGACTTTCTTATTTACCTTTCTGCATATTTTACATCCCTCACATATTTGGTTAGCAATTCTATATATTTCTCTACATCCATATTCTGTAAGAACTAAAAGACACGTTACTTGTACTCCCCAATGGCTGCCTTGGTGTAAGACAGCCATAATTTTTCGCATCATCATTTTGTTTAACATCCGGGAACATCCATTGCCCGTCTGCTGTTTTTTGCAGGCCAAAATCTTTCAATTCTGTTTTCTTCTCTTTCAGTAAATATAGGAGCTTGCCGGGGATCAGGGACAGTAGGTATTAGGGAATGAATCAGCACTCCTTGTGTGTCCATGCCTACTTCCTTAGCCACTTCATCAGCTAATCTATTTCCCCTAACTTCTGGTTCATTTCCTTTCTGATGACCATTTACATGCACAGCCACTATTTCTCGGGGGAGTAATAGGGACTCCAAGACCCATTTAATCAACTCGTCATGTGCTAATTCCTTCCCCCGACTATTGATCAGTCCTCTTCTCTGCCATATCTTTCCAAAAGTGCGCACAACACCAAATGCATATTTAGAGTCACTGTATGCTGCTCCCTCTTTATTTTCTAAAGCCCTAAGGGCTCTTTCCAATGCGTAGAGGTCGCAGGTCTGAGCTGACCACCTATTCGGCAACCTTCCTGCCCCTACCACACTATCTTTCGTCCCATCTACAACTGCATCCTCATTATTTCTTTTCACTTCAGTCACCCGGGATGATCTGCCGATAAAAAGTCTAGCCCCTGCATGAAGCGGAACATCTCTCAGGTCCATGCAGACCTTAGTTTGGTATTCTATAATCTCAAGGCAGTCGTGCCCTGGATTCTGAGGAGCTTCTCCTTCCCCTTTCCAAAGCAAGGCAGCTGGATTTAAACAATTGTCCGTGACCAACACTAGATCATCCTTTTCTACTAATATTGCTTCATATTTTAGAACCCGCGAGTCTGTCAACCATCGCCCAGCTTTTTGGTTTATGATCGTTCTCACTTGGTGTGTGGTGCTTACTATTAGGGCTCTTCCAAATGTAAGATTTCTGCTTTCCTCCACCAACAGTGCAGTGGCAGCCACGGTCTGCACACACTCAAGCCAACCCCGGGATACTGTATCCAATAGCTTCGAAAAATATGCTCCTGGCTTTTTCATTCCTCCCCACCTCTGGGTTAATACTCCCAAAGCCGCTCCCTTATGTGTGGTAGCAAAGAGGTGGAAAGGTTTATCTAGAGAAGGTAAAGCTAACATGGGGGCATGGATCAGATCTCTTTTGAATTCTTAAATAGTTCTTTTTCCTCTTCTGCCCAACTCAGACACTTTGGTTCCTCCTCTAATAGTTTGAGACATAATTTATTCATCTTTTGAGCATAAGAATCAATCCACAATCTGCAATATCCCGTTAAACCAAAAAAATTACGTCATTCCCATTTGGTCCTGGGCAGTGGAATCCCCAATATTCCCTCTAACCTTTCCAGGCTTATCTTTCGCTTTCCCTCACTAACTAAATGTCCCAAGTATTTCACTTCTCGATCCACATATTGTAGTTTGTTTTTAGATACTCGCAGTCCCTGCTGACCCAGGAAATTCAATTTATTTTAGTGGTTTCTACTACTCTTTCTCTTCTCTTTCCTGTTACTAAAAGGTCGTCTACATCCTGCAACAGGGTAGTTCCCTTGGGGCTGCTAAATTTCTCCAATATTTGTTCTAACATCTGTCCAAATAAATTCGGGGATTCCGTAAACCCCTGGGGGAGCATGGCCCACCGGTATTGCTGTTTCCGTCTTGTCTTGGGATCTTTCCATTCAAAGGCAAAAAATTCCTACTTTCCTCCGCGATGGGACAAGCCAAAATGCATCCTTTAAATGTATCACACTAAATCATTTGTGGTCATGAGGGATCTTACTTAATAACGTATTTGGCACCACTGGGTGCCTGATCTGTTCTATTCGATTTAATGTTCTGAAATCCAGCACCAATCGATAAGTTCCATCGGATTTTCGCACTGGTAGAATTAGGATATTATAAGGAGACATACATGGCTCCAACAGTCCATCTCTAGCCCCTCCAATACTGGCTGCAGTCCTCGTTTACCTTCGATGGAAATGGGATCTTGTCGCTGATAAACAACGTCCCCTTTCCTTTTTAAACTTTTTTCTATGGGACGGATCTGTATTTTTCCACGATTCCCTTCTCTAGCCCATATAATAGGGTTTATCTCCCTTTCCACATCTTCTATCAACATTGCCATTTGTACAACTAATTCTTTTTCCTGAATTCAAATCTCCAGTCCTAAGAGGATAATTAAATCTCTCCCTAGTAAGTTACTTCCTATATCAGGGATAGACAACTGTTCCCCTGTGACTGTATTCTTCGGAACTTCTGTCATCATAGGTTCAAATACTACCACAGTAAATCCTTTCCCTTTTATGCCGGAAACAGTAATTGACTGTGTTGACATTCCTACTTTCTTTGATGTAAAATTCAGCGATGGCCGTGCTACCCCCGTATCTACTCAGAAGACGACCTCTTCCCCACAGTGTCCCATCTTCAAGTTGATTAAGGGTTCCTGGTGGCCTCCCGGGAGCAGGAACCCCTGACACCCCTATTCTTCATCAAAATTCCTAAGTGGAATTGCCCTTTCTTCCATTCGAAGATCAGGACACTCCCGCTTAAAATGCCCAATTTTCTGCAATAATAGCATCCTGCCTGTGGAGACTTCCATCTCTGCCCCTGTCGCTCGAACCATCTATCAAATGTTTCCCCTTGTCCTCTCCCTCTCCCTCTCCCTCTTCCTCTCTTTCTAACATGTTGCCACCCACCGCTCCGGTTGCTCACTTTTGTTTCCATTCTTTTCCTAACTACATCATCAATCGTAGCTACCATCATTTTTGCCTTCTGTTTTTGTCTCTCATCCTCTCTCTTTGCAAACACTTTCTGTGAGTCTCTTAACAATTCATCTAATGGTGTTTCATTCCTCCCTTCTCTCTTCAGTATCTTTCTCTGTGTCTGGCCATGCCTTTGTCACAAAATATCCTTTCAAAAGACCCTGTGCCATTGGGTCCTCACGGTTCATTCCAGAGTATTCGCGCATTGAATCTCTGAATCTTTGCAAGGAAGCTGAGGGTGTCTCATCTTTCTCCTCTTTAGCTTCAAAGGCTTTAGTCAAATTCTGCGACTTCGGAAGTGCCTCTCTTATTCCTTTTAGAATCAGGTCTTTCAATTCCATCATTTCTTCCGTATGCTCCGGGTTTTGATTTTCCCACTGGTTGTCTCTGAGGGGAAACTCCGTCTCTCCCTGTCCAGTATCCCCATCCCCATTGGGAAGTTCCCTGTCCCATACTTTAATGGCTGCTCCTGGTATAAGTCCCCTTTCTGCCCCAGTAAATAGGACATTCAAAATAGACATTAACTCAGCCCACGTATCCAGACTGGGCCCCATGAATTGATCAATTTGTTCAGACAACCCTACCGGATCCTCAACCAGGACCTTCATCTCCTTTTTAAATATTCTCACCTCCCTACTGGTGAAGAGGGCACTTACAAACCCAATCTCTTTGTCCCGTATTGGTACCTCCCGAAGGGGATAAGTCTTTATATTCTTCCCCTTCTTTGTTTTTGTTTTTGCCCCTTAGACTTTCGTTTCGATAATCCAGAGGCCTCCTCTACATCTACTTTATCACCCCTTTCTTTTGTTGCGGATTAATGGTCGGGAGCAACAACATCCCCGTCCACCGCCCCTTCGTTCTCCTCTTGTGGATCATCCGTTCCCTGTCCCTGTCTGTCTGTCTGTCTCTCCTCCCTCATTTTCACCTAATCTGATTTTATGGTACGGGGGGTGGGAGTGCAAACATGAAAAAGGATCCCAGGGACTGGGTGGGACAGAGGGGGAATCCTTTGTCTTTACTACGATCATTCCCAAACTGCCCTTCCAACAGGACGCATAGTCCACCTCTTCGTAATTAAAAGTTTGTTTTTTATTCACATAGAAATCTAAATACTGACATACCCAATCCTCGTCTGAACCATACTTTGGCCAGATGACATCTGGATAAGGATTGGTTCTTTGGCTGCTCCTGGTATAAGTCCCCTTTCTTCCCCAGTAAATAGGACATTCAAAATAGACATTAACTCAGCCCAACTCAGATTGGTCCAAACTAAACAACAATATTTAATCATTTTCTTTTTATCTTTATCCCTTGTACATTTTTTACTTATCCATTCCCTCAACATCCTCCCTAACTGACTTTCAGGAGGAATGTTACTAGGGACTTTTTCTTCCTTTACTCCGTGACAGTTCGACTTACTCTGCCTCCCCCCCCCCCACCCCCCAACCTCCCCATTTCTCGGGGCCCTCACCAGTCCTTCAGCGATTAAATACCCCTTTTCCCGGCCACCAAGTTAATACTTAAAAGTCAGTTTTCTGACGTTGATCTATGCACAGACTTGCCTGGCCCCTTTTTTTCCATATTTTTTTTATCGAACTTCTTTCACTGCCTGATTCAGATGTCTCTCTTGTGGGATTCGTTCCAGTCGCCCAAGGGAGCGGACAAAACTCGGACAAGAAACAGTTCGTCAATTGTGAATGGGAGGCATCTTCCCAGTGTCCAGGGACAGCCACTCCCCCCGGCGATGGAAGAATATCCCGGACGATTCTCCAATTGTGAGAAACTAAGCCCACTCACTTCAATAATTTCAATGCGAGACAAGATCTGAAGAAATCAGTATAATTATTACACGATTGCAAGCGTCGTGCCTGAAATAGACTCGCAGAGTTTAGCAAGTACATAGGATTCACTACTCCAAACCAGGTGCCCATTACTATTGTTTTTCTCTTGCCTTACCCGGCCTTGTGCATAACAAAGTGCAGGTTTTACTTGGCCTTTTCACCACATCCTCGCTGTGGTCAACTGTTAGGTATATCCTCCTTCACTGCGATTTATTTCCCCCACTTGTGACATTTCCTCCCTTTCCACAACCATATTGAACCTTACTGCCTTTTAATTGGGGTTTGTTTTTAGTTTTTGCAAAAATGGGAAACAAATGCTGATAACTATTGCTTGTACAAGCATATCTGGCTTAACCTACACCCTCACAGCACCTTATCTATTTGTCTGTGCCATATGCCATTGTTTGCAGACACCTTTCATTCTTGTATGCACATTTTAACTAGTATGAAAACAATTATATATTTCCTTCATATAGGTTTTATTCTTGTTGACTCAGCTCTTGGTTGAAACAATTGAACACTGGTGTGAGTTCATTTACCTCGCATAAGTAATTATGATTGCAGAAGAAACACTAATTCAACTGTCATCCACAATTGGTAGTGTAGAGAACAAAGAAGAACAAAGTATTCAGAAAATGTGCAGCCCAGGAACAGGCCCTTTGGACAGCCGAGCCTGAGCCGGTCCAAATCAACTATCTAAACATTTCGCCCAATTTCTAAGCATCCGTATCCCTCTGCTTCTGATTTACTCAAGCATCTGTCCAGGCACACCTGAAATGAATCTACCATGCCTGCCTCTACTACCTCTGCTGGCAACGCATTCCAGCACCTACCACCCTCTGTGAAAAGTACTTTCCATGTCTATCTCCCTTAAAAGTTTCACCTCTCTCATTGAACGCATTACCCCTCATTATTGAATCACTCATCTTGGGAAAAAGCTTATCTCTATCCACCCTGTTTGTACCCTTCATGATATTGTAGACCTCAATCAGGTCCCCTCAATCTCTTTTTTCTAATGAAAGCAGAAGTAATCTACTCAACCACTCTTCAGAGCTTGCATCTTCCATACCAGGCAACATATGCGTAAACCTTCTCCGCATTCTCTCCTAAACGTCCACGTAATTTTGGTAATTTGGCGACCAGAACTGTACAGAGTATTCTAAACGCGGCCGAAACAAACTCTTGTACAATTTTAGCAGGACTTGCCTGCTCTTATTCTTAATGCCCTATCCGGTGAAGGCAAGCATACCATATGATTTTTTGACCACTCTATCCACCTGTGCAGTCACCTTCATGGTACAAAGGACCTGAACTCCCAGATCTCTCTTCTCATCAAGTTTACCCGAGGCTCTTCCGTTTACTATATACTTGGCTCTGGATTTAGACTTCCCCAAATCATCACCTCACATTTGCTTGGATAGAACACCATTTGCAACTTCTCTGCTCAAGTCTTCTGTCTATATTCCCCTTCATTCTTTGACAGTCACCTATGTTTTCTGGTTACTCCACCAATCTTTGTGTCATCTGCAAATGTAGTGGTGAGATAGCAACCCTTGGAGATTGGAACATGGCAGTTGTTCATCCCATGCAGCAAGGAACCATGTTTGGATGCTTTTTCCCAGTGAAGTACCACTGTTTCCTGATGTAGATCAATAATTCAAACTTTTTTATTAGGAGTCATGATTTAGAAGTTTACTGATGACACATCGTCTTGTAGTTGACTCTGATGAATAATGTCAGGGACCGCAGGGATGTATCCTTCAGGTGGAAAGGCAAAATGGTGAATGGAATTGAATCCAGACCAATGAGTGGTGGTGAATTTGGAGAGTTGTAACAATAACAGTGAGGATTCTGAGTGGTGAACAGGAACAAAGAGATCTTGGAATGGGCAGTCACAGATCCCTGAAGACAGGGAAAGGAAGATCAGTTGTTCGAGAGGTTTTTGTATATTTTCTATTGTTGACCACAGAGTGTGGATGATATTCGATCTTTAGCAACCGCCAGTTTAGGAAACAACTAAAGGAATGAGCACAAGTCTGCTCCATGCAATATTCTACATTTCTAAAAATTGAAATGTGAAAGATAGAGGGCTGAAGTATAAATCTTTGCCCATCAAACTACTTCACCACTCAATGAATTTACCACTGATTCCTCTCCAAGTCATGCTGGTATGTGCCTTGGACGGTAATTTGCAAATGGTGAAGGTTCAGTGCATCTTCAACCTTGTCCTTATGGTCGGGACAGTTTTTGAGCTTTGAAGGATCTGTCAACAAAACCTGCATGACTTACTCCAGTGAATCTTCTATGTGGTGCACTCTGCTGCAATTGTGCCTTAACCGTTAAGGGAATAAATATTCAGGTTTTGAACAATGTACAGTTAAGTGACTGCATTGTCGTGGAGGGTGCCCAGTTCCTTCAGTGGTATTGAAGCTGCACCCACCTCGGCAAATGGAGAGAGTTCTGTTACACATCTTACTTGTGCGTTGCGGACGATGTAAGCTTCACGAAGACAAGAGTTGAGTTAATAATCAAACAAAGTCGACCCACGGACAGGTTTTTGTCGTCAACTTCTTTATATGGATGGTCAGGTTCCATTTTTCCTAAGTACTAACTCCCAGGACGATAACACGGAGGAATTCAGTTACATTGAAGTCATTAAATGTCAATCGAATATGATTAGATTCTCATTTGTCAGAGTTATCTTCGCTGTATTTGGTCCTTCTGTGGGTCAATCCGATTCTAATCGCTTTCTGATTTCAAGTTCCAATTCCCATCTGTGCCTGAAATTTCAACCCGTTTCTGGTCGAAATTTCTCCACCTGTCTTAATAATATGTAAGGGACAGCACAGACTTACTAACATGTTGCTAACTCTGAATACAGTAGAACATCGTGAAATGATTGGTGAGGCTGGGATTATTCTCCTTCAAACAAAGGAGGAGGAAGGGAACTTTATAATCACATAATAACAATTATAAATGTTCAATATTCGTGGAATCTTGACAGGGTAGATACGGGCTGGTGGCTTGCCCTGTGCTCTGAGGAGAGCACCAGAGGACATAATCTCAGAATTAGATATTGCCCATTTAATTCAGAAATGAGGAGTAATTTCTTTGATCAGGAGTTAAAGAATCTGTGGCATTTTCCAATAACCGCTGTTGAGACTGTGTGGTTGGGTACTTTCAAACTGTGCCAGATAGTTAATCAGAAAGATGATGACACTTTATCGAGCTAAGTGAGCAGAAAGGAATTCAAGATTATCAGATCAACTATGTTAAAAATCACACAACACTAGGTTATATTCCAACAGGTTTAATTGTAAGCACATTAGCTTTCGGAGCGACGCTCCTTCATCAGGTGATAGTCAGGTGACTATCACCTGATGAAGGAGCATCGCTCAGAAAGCTAGTGCTTCCAAGTAAACCTGTTCGACTATAACCTGGTGTTGTGTGATTTTTAACCTAGTCCAACATTGGCATCTCCAAAGCAGAACAACCATGAATGGTTGAGCAGACTCCTTGGGCTGAATAGCATATTTCCACTTGGGTAAAAAATTTCGTCTAAGGCCTTATTTTATTCATAGGTTCAGAATTGGGGGGGATGGGATGAAGTGACAGGAAAGGTTTATTAAACAGATCAGACAGATCAGGAACAGAGCTCATAAACACAGGAAAAAGAAATGTGCTGTGACCTGGGGGCAACAAATGACACTGGGCCCCAGCACAGGTGGTTGTGTACAGAAGCTAATGATTGCTGAAGGAAGTTGCTAGATCTTATACAGTTGGCAAGTCAGTGATCACGCTGGCCGATGGATCGTTGTATGATTCACACACAGCAGAAATTGGTGTAAGAATGAAAGGTTTGTTTCATTGGAGAAATGTTCTGTGGTTTCAATTCCGAGTGACTGTTTGAAATACTGATCAGATCATTGTGTAAAGTATTAGGTTAAAATACTCATGAACAAGCCCACTGGATAAACCTGTGCGCCCGATCTCTTGTTTTTTTTTCTCTTTGTTTCGATGTAAATTCATAGAAAGACAAGATGGAATGTCGGGCGGAAAGAAAAATGTGTTCCTTCTCATTACACCAATTTAATCTACAATTGAATAGAATGACTTCTCTCACTCTTCATTTCAACTTTAATGTGGTGTCGATTATTTGTGAATCTCCTGTGCAGTGAAGGGCAAGAACAAGATTCTCGATCCAGTGTATAACAGAGTGTGAAGTGCAAAGGAAAACTGCTAGAGTGGTGCGTAAAGTTAGCAACCAGAGTGTGACTCGAACCCGTGAATGTGGAGCACAGCGGTGTAATAACCCACCACCATAATCTCTCGGTCTCCTCTGCACATTTTGTAGTGGGGTGACCTGTGATCTCATCAGGTTACATGTGGTGAAAGTCATGGATGAGAAAGTTCCAGAGCGGAATCGAATCCACACCATTGTGTTTCAGCTTTCACTAGAATTATAATAACAGCAAATTCCAATAAATAGCCAAGCTGGTCAGAATGAATAGCTGTCATTGATACATTCTGAGTCAGAATTGAGTCAGAATGAAACAGGACAAGAATTTTCCGTCATATTTACACCTACATTTGGCACATAATTTCTTCAGTCACTTTCTCTTTCACGTGAAGAAGCAGCCATGGCGAGTGAACTAAAGGCAATGTTGTTGCTCAATGGCCTTTCTCATATGGCTGAACCTGAATTGGATTCAACCGCAAGAAATGCTGATTTGTTCGTTTCATTTCAATTTTGCTGAAACCTCACAAGTTTCATTGTAATAATCAGAAGTGAATTAGATACATCTCATTGGAATGATAAATGTTGTATTCAAATTTGCTCTGGCTTAATTTCAGCTTAAGGAAAATACCGCTTAGAAAAACAGAGGGTTAACATGCAAAAGAAAACACACCAGTTTTGTTGCTTGTTGCTTTGGCAGATTTCACCGAGTATTAAATGGACCAAATATCATGGTGTTTGTTCTCACATCCTTAACGCATGTGATGAAAGCAGGAAGTCGATTTCCAAGCAACTGGTCACTTCCTATTCATTATGTAATATCTTCCCTTCACAATTAATAAAAATCCACTCAGTTCCATTTACAATGCTTTGGGTGGAAAATTATGCCAAATCTTTCAAAATGCAGAGTTTTTGGAAGCGAATCTTATTCAGCTGCACACATTAAAGAAATTTCTTCACATGTAAATTCAACCAACTTAGACATTGTTTCCCGCAACTTCCGACTGACTACACCCCAACCCCACACCTTTACCTAGCCACACGCTGTCTCTCTCCTTGTGAAATTTATTCCTTGTATGTCACCAAATGTGCCTTTCCAAATATTTTGAAAAACAGATTCTTGGAGTGACAACGATTCTGTTCTCATCATTTCTTTGCCATTCCAAGGTTTTATCAAAGCTATTGAATGCCTGACATCCAGATGTTTACTTACTTGAAAGAGGGAATTTTCCACCTATTTAGTTTGTTCAAACATTTCATAACCTGAAAAAACCCATTAAGTCTTCCTTGGTTCAGCGATAACTGTTCTCAATTTTCCAAGAAGACAAGTGAATAAAATCTCATCCTCAGTACACCCCCATCAGCATCTTCTCTAATGGCTTTACACCCCAGTAAACACCAGCATGATCAATTCATAGAATCACGGAATCCTCCAGTGAAGAAAGAGCATTTCAGTCAATCGAGCCGGTGTCGATTCTCTGAAGAGCATCTTACCCAGCTCCCCTCCCTATTTCCTTATATTTCACCTGAAGAAGGGGAATCCCTCCCCCATATGATTTCAAATAAACCTGTTGGAGTATAACCTGACGTCCTGTGACTTCTGACCTTATCCCCGCGTTACCCATGGCGACTTCACCTAATTTACTTAATTCACTCCCTGGACACGACAGAGCAATTTAATTTTGCCAATCAACTTAACCCTCCCTCTGAACAGCAATGCGAATTACTGAGACAATGTTCCATCATACTGAGAAAATGCTGTATAAATTTTGAATAGTTTTCTACCCTGGTAACAGCCTCATCAAAACAAATGAACCCAAATTCAATGAATCGAAACGCTACTCTGTCCTTTACAATTTCATTCGTGCTGCGGGTCGGTTCCTGAGGATTGGAGGGCGGCTAATGTTGTGCCACTTTTTAAGAAGGGTGGGCGGGAGAAAGCAGGAAATTATAGACCAGTTAGTCTGACCTCAGTGGTGGGAAAGATGCTGGAGTCTATTATAAAGGATGAAATTACGGCACATCTGGATAATAGTAACAGGATAGGACAGAGTCAGCATGGATTTATGAAGGGGAAATCATGCTTGACTAATCTTCTTGAATTTTTTGAGGATGTAACTCGGAAGATGGACGAGGGAGATCCAGTGGATGTAGTGTACCTGGACTTTCAGAAAGCTTTTGATAAAGTCCCACACAGGAGGTTAGTGAGTAAAATTAGGGCGCACGGGATTGGGGGCAAAGTACTAGATTGGATAGAGAATTGGTTGGCTAATAGGAAACAAAGGGTAGTGATTAACGGCTCCATTTCGAAATGGCAGGCAGTGACCAGTGGGGTACCGCAGGGATCCGTGCTGGGACCGCAGCTTTTTACAATATATGTAAATGATATAGAAGATGGTATCAGTAATAACATTAGCAAATTTGCTGATGACACAAAGCTAGGTGGTAGGGTGAAATGTGATGAGGATGTTCGGGGATTACAGGGTGACCTGGACAAGTTAGGTGAGTGGGCAGATGCATGGCAGATGCAGTTTAAAGTGGATAAATGTCTGGTTATCCACTTTGGTGGCAAGAACAGGAAGGCAGATTACTACCTCAATGGTATCAAATTAGGTAAAGGGGCTGTTCAGAGAGATCTGGGTGTTCTTGTCCACCAGTCAATGAAGGCAAGCATGCAAGTACAGCAGGTCGTGAAGAAGGCTAATAGCATGCTGGCCTTCATAACAAGTGGGATTGAGTATAGAAGCAAAGAGGTGCTTCTGAAGCTGTACAGGGCCATGGTGAGACCACACCTGGAGTACTGTGTACAGTTCTGGTCTCCAAATTTGAGGAAAGACATTCTGGCTATTGAGGGAGTGCAGCGTAGGTTCACGAGGTCAATTCCTGGAATGGCAGGATTGCCTTACACGGAAAGACTGAAGCGACTGGGCTTGTATACCCTTGAGTTTAGAAGACCGAGAGGGGATCTGATTGAAACGTATAGGATTATGAAAGGACTGGACACTCTGGCAGGAGGGAACATATTTCCGTTGATGGGGGAGTGCCGAACCAGAGGACACAACTTAAAAATACGGGGTAGACCATTTAGGACAGAGATGAGGAGAAACTACTTCACCCAGAGAGTGGTGGCTGTGTGGAATGCTCTGCCCCAGAGGGCAGTGGAGGCCCAGTCTCTGGATTCATTCAAGAAAGAATTGGATAGAGCTCTTAAAGATAGTGAAGTCAAGGGGTATGGAGATAAGGCTGGAACAGGATACTGATTAGAAATGATCAGCCATGATCATATTGAATGGCGGTGCAGGCTCGAAGGGCAGAATGGCCTACTCCTGCATCTATTGTCTATTGTCTATCGTCTATTGTCTATAAATGTTTCTGCATTCATATTTGAATACGTTTATGTTGTTTCTTCCTCAGCTTCCTGCTTCTAGTAAACACTTCAATCCGGAACAAGTCTGTCAAATGCTTTTAATTCCAACACAGGCACAAGGTGAAGTTTGCAGAAGTCACGTGTTTGGCCGTTCACTGACACTCTGCCTCCCTGAGAGTTGCAGTCCTTCCCCATCTTTAAGGAGAAAGGGAGGACTGTAGATGCTGGAGACCAGAGCTGAAAATGTGTTACTGGAAAAGCGCAGCAGGTCAGGCAGCATCCAAGGAGCAGGAGAATCGACGTTTCTGGCATAAGCCCGTGTTCAGGAATCAGGATTCCTGAAGAAGGGCTTATACCCGAAACGGCGATTCCCCTGTTCCTTGGATGCTGCCTGACCTGCTGCGCTTTTCCAGCAACACATTTTCAGCTTCCCCACCTTTATTCAGGCAGCACTCCCTTCCTGTGACATGCCCCATCGAGAATGGATGGACAGGTATTCAATACCCACATTTGGGAATGGAGCAACAGTTTTAAAATGTTTACGTGTCCCCAGCGGAAAATTGATCCCTGTGACAGGCGGGGACACTAACAATTATACTACCGAGGACAAGAATGTCAAAGAAGGCCCTTCAACTAAATGTGGCCACACTTGTCAAAAACAACTGCCTAATGAACTGAATCCCATTTCACAATGCTAACCCCACAGCCTTATAGGTCTTGGTATCAAAAGTTCGCATCTGAATATTTATTCATGTTATATAGGTTTCTGCCGCTCTGAACAATGCAGGCAGTGTATTCCAAATTCCAACCACCCACTGGCTGATAAAGCTTTTTCGCACATCTTCTCAAACCTTTCTGTCTTTCTCCTGAAGTCTCTGGCCCCTTCTGGTCGATCCCTCCATCAATGGGAAACTCGTTCAGTCAACCCTGTCCATACCTGAACTCAATCATGTCTTGTCTCCATCTCCTTTACACTGCGACAAACACTCCACTCTGTCCTGTCTTTCTTCACAACTGAAACTCTTCAGCCCAAACAGTATCCTGGTAAATATCTCCTGCAATTTTCTCAATGTGATCACATCCACGCTATAAAGTGACTTGCAAAACTGGACACAATGCTCTTGCTTGATCCTAATGAGCTTTTGTTTTAAAATTTCTAAATTAGTATGAGGGCGATTCTGGCTAAGCAGAATTTATTATCCATTTCGATTTGCCCAGATGGCAGTTGAGACCCAACCATATTGCTATGAGTCTGAAGTCACATGCAGGCCGCACCAAGTAAGGATAGCAGATTCCATCCTGAAATGACATCAGTGAAACAGATTTTTTTTCAACAATTGTCAATGGATCAATAGTAGTCATTAGATTCTTCCTTGCAGATATTTTTTGGATCCAAATTTGACAATCATGGCATTGTGGGATTCAAGCCTGAGTACCCAGACTATTACCTCGGTCTCTGGATTATCAGTCCTATGAAATTACCACAAGACCAACGCAGAAAGCCATAAAAGCGGATCTTTAACAATAAAATGTCTTTTCACCAGAACTGCCCTGAGTATTTTCCATGAGCCTGACGCTACAATTGTCTCTGGTCAGTAAAAGCTGCTACATGGGGATTGAATTCACAATCACGGTATCCAAATGGATCGATTTATTTGAAGGTGCCGATGGTGGGATTGGGGCACGTTCACCCAACAACAGGAACCGGAGCAGCAGCACAGACAGAACAGTATGAATGTGAAAGAGAGTGATAGATTGTGCATTGCCTCAGAGAAATGGGGGGACGGACGGAAATGAGGTTTAATGATCGTGGGAAGGACCGGAATCTCTGACAACGGGTGTGTTTGAATTCGGATATATGAAACGCAGAGATGCGGGAGGGCGGAACTTGAAGGTAAAACAATTAATTTATTAACGTGTATTTCAAAAAAGACAACGGAGAGAACACTTAGTGCCGTGATTTGGTTTCAAATCGAGGTTGCTGTGGTCACAATGCAAAATACCGACAACCACGATCACAGTAACCACAGAACAGGATGACTGCAAGCAGCAATAAGTATACTAGCAGAGGAAATGTTCGGAAGAACAGCAAATGTATAATATCAGTACTCAGCGAACAATGACAGATATGTGGGAACTCAGAATGAGCTGAATCTTTCAGTTCGATGTCCTCAGAGGCTGTGGAGATGCCTTGAATGAGAATGTTGAAAAATGAGATTGATAAATTTCGATAAAACATCAAAGACTCGGGGGACAGGACAGGATATTGTTGAAATGTATGCTTCAATAGCATTTTAAATTAACATCGGCACAGCCACCCAGATCCAACCGGAAATGGGGATGGGAAAGAGTGCGCAGAGTTACTCTCAGGCACCAGTGATGCAATCGGCGAGTGTGCTGTCCTTCCATGATGGTACAGAGGCACAGGAAATTCCGAGATTGAGTGTGCTCCTGCTCAAGGGAATGCTTGTCCCCGTTTATACTATCATAGCGATTTACACTGCATCGTTCGAGGACAGCTGAGTGGCACAATTGGAGCGTGTTGAGCCCTTAACTTGCTGACTCCAAAGAAACTGCGTCGTTCGGGAGCAGAAAGAACCCCACTGACAGATTACAATTCAAATGCATTTAACATAAGGTTTGTAGCAGTTTGTAAGCAGCACATAACCCTGATTCCAAAGGTCTGTGAGTATCCAGAAGAACAGTGAGCGATCGTTGAAGGTACGTTTCTCCAGACGAAATTTGTCAACGTGACAAGCTGCAGCTGAGCTGGTGGCGTTGCGATTGAAATTGCATGCGTCCGGACATTGTGCTGAATTTTAGATATCAGAGCAAATGGTTAACTCTAGTATGCGCGTTCGGAAAAGTAAATACTTTTTTTGTTGAAAAGCTTTGCAACGAAAGTAAATACTTCCGACTATCGTGCGATCGATAAGAAGCAGAAAATGCACAGCCGCCGTGGTTGTGAGCATCGGCAATATCGGCATTTGCTTTCGGCCACCCGCATGCATTGGTCGGTTAGTTCAGCTGGTTAGAGTGTGGTACGAAAAACGCCAAGGTTGTGGGTTCAATCCCCACACTGACCACGTGCAGCGCTGCTGTGGTTCGCAGCGCGGTGTCAGGGTTCACTGTCTGCAAGAACTTGTCCCATGACCGGTTGAGATGCGTATTCAATCGGAAGCCGGCCATCGCTGTTATGGAGCATCAACTCGCTGCTCCCATGTCGGATCTTAGCTGCATTGTTTTATTTCCAAACAACGTGCTCCACGAAGCAGGAAGCCTCACCTGCGCAATAAAACATTTGACACGGATAGACGCACGACTTGATCGCCGTACCCGTGATGACTGGTGGATGTTGTCTGCAGCAAAACAACCAGTCTCAATTTTTTTCACAAACAAATGCAAAACATGAAATATATGCAGTATTAGGCAGACCTGGCACAGTCTCGGAGGAGAACCAGAGTTCAGTCTTCAATTCAAATTAATGATTCGTTCATGTTATTTTCCTGGATCTCTGTTAATACTTGTCACACGACTTCCAGAGGGAATTCGTTCGCTTGCTCACCTCTCATGCATCGACACTGGAGTTACCATATCACCAGCAATATCATAGAGCCATTAATAAAAGCAAATTACTGCGGGAGCTGGAATCTGAAACCAAAAGAGAAAATGCTAGAAAATTCTCAGCAGCTCTGGCACCATCTGCAAGGAGAGAAAAGAGCTGACGTTTCGAGTCTAACTGATTAAAGATAAAGATAAAAACAAAGGGGGAGTATTATAGAGCTATTTATACCACGCTGAGAGAAGGTGAGTCAAGGCTCCAGATGCAAAGGTGATAATGACAGTGCATGGAGACATTAAAGGGAGATTAAGAGACGTGAATGACCCAGGCTGAAGCCAGCGCTATGTGACAAAATATGTGAGGGATGGGTGAAGCAGAGACAAAATGTAAAACAGGGGAGAAGGGTAGCAAAGCGGGAAGAGGAGAGGAATAAGGTATTGAGAGAGTGGGGAGCGAGAGAAAGAGAGACAAGCAAGAAATAAGGTACAGAACAGTGAAAAAAAAACACAAATACAAAAGATGAATAAAATAATTGAAATAAAATTACCTGAAGTTGTTTGAATTCAACAACTTCAGACAATTTTACTTCATTTTTTAAAATTTATCTTTTTTATCATTCCACCTGCACTATCATAGAGCCATTACAAATGGACAACACTGAAAACACAGTCTTCGGTCGAACTAGTCCATTCCGAACAGCTATCCTCAAATGAGCCAGCCGCGATTGCATGCACTTGACCCATTTCTCTGTAAACCCTTCCTATTCAAGTACACGTCCAGATTCCTTAACAGTATTGGAATTATACCATCCATCACCAGCTCGTCTGGCAACTTATTCCAGAAAGGCACCACCCTCTGCGTGCAGCCGTTGCCCCTCACTGCCTTTCGAATTCTCACCCTCCCACACCAGATTTATACCCTCTAGTTCTGAACTGCCCCACCTGAGCGAAAGGAACTTGTCTATTTACCCGATTCATTCCCCTCATGATTGACAAACCACCATAAGATCAGCTCCCAGTCTCTGACGCGCCAGGCGAAATAGTGAGTGAGTGTTCAGCCTGTAAACGTTTGCACCTTTTCAATTTTCAAACGTAGGATGTAGCATGCTGTCTGAAGCAATCATTTTAGCAGCTGACCTGTCGCTAACAAACGCTGTCGGAAGGCCTGATAACTTGCTCAATATGCTGTCAAACGAAGATTGCATAAGCAACATGAGTCATTGAGCAAAACGTGCAATTGACTTCTGAGCTGTTGCTGACACCAAAGCAACTGCGTCGTTTGGGAGCAGAAAGAATTCCACTGATAGATTACAATTCACATGCATTTGGCATAAGGTTCGTAGCAGTTTATAAGCAGCACATAACCCTGATTCCATAGGTCTGTGAGTATCCAGAAGAACAGTTAGCGATCGTTGAAGGTACGTTTCTCCAGACGAAATTTGTCAACGTGACAAGCTGCAGCTGAGCTGGTGGCGTTGCGATTGAAATTGCATGCGTCCGGACATTGTGCTTAATTTTAGATATCAGAGCAAATGGTTAACTCGAGTATGCGCTTTCGAAAAAATAAATGCTTTTTTTTTGAAAAGCTTTGCTACGAAAGGAAATACTTCATACGATCGATAAGAAGCAGAAAATGCACAGCCGCCGTGGTTGTGAGCACCGACAATATAGGCATTCGCTTTCGCCGCGCCAGCATTTTAGTTCAGCCCTAACCAGCGGACAAGCACTGCATAAGATCAGTGGAGGAATTGAACCCACGATCTTGGTCTTTTTGGCACCACGTGCTAACCAGCTGAGCTATCCAACCAATGATTGCCATCTTCTGAGAGCAAATGCCTATATTGCCGATGCTCACAATCATGGTCTCAGGGTTTCCTGCCCTCGGGGAGCCCCCAGGAACTCTTGATAAACTTGAAGGTGAGACCCTGTGGGGAAGAGGTAGTCTTCCTAGAAGATCCGGGGGCAGCACAGTCATTGCTGAATTTTACACCAAAGAAAGTAGGAATGTCAACACAGTCAATTACTGTTTCCGGGGTTAAAGGGAAGGATTTACTGTTCCAGTATTTGAACCGAAGATGATAGAAGGTCCGAAGGATACAGTTACAGGAGAACTGTTGTATATCCCTGATATAGGAAGTAACTTATTCGGGAAACATTTAATTATCCTCTTAGGACTTGAGATTTGAATTCAGGTAAAACGAATTATTTGTACAAATGGCAATGTTGACAGAAGATGTGGAGAGAGGGGTAGACCCTATTATATGGGCTAGAGTAGGGAATCGTGGAAAAATACAGATCCGTCCCATAGAAAAAAGTTTAAAAAGGAAGGGGGATGTTGTTTATGAGCGACAATACCCCATTTCCATAGAAGGTAAACGAGGACTGCAGCCAGTAATTGAGGGGCTAGAGGTGGACTGTTGGAGCTAAGTATGTCTCCTTATAATATCCTAATTCTACCAGTGCGTAAATCCGATCGAACTTATCGATTGGTGCAGGATTTGAGAATATTGAATTGTACGTTATTACGATCCCTCATGACAACAAATGGTTTAGTGTGATAGATTTAAAGGGTGCCTTTTGTGAGGAAAGTAGGAATTTTTTGCCTTTGAATTGGAAGATACCAGAAAAGAACAGAAACAGCAATACTGGAGGACCGTGCTCCCCCAGGGGTTTCTGCAATCCCCAAATTTACTTGGACAGATGTTAGAACAAATATTGGAGAAACTTAGCAGCCCCAAGGGAACTACCCTGTTGCATTATGTAGACGACCTCTTAGTAACAGGAAAGAGAAGAGAAAGAGTAGTAGAAGCCACGAAAAAAAATTGAATTTCCTGGGTCAGCAGGGACCGCGGGTATCTAAAAACAAATTACAATATGTGGAGGGAGAATTGAAATACTTGGGACATTTAGTTCGTGAGGGAAGCGAAAGGGAAGCCTGGAGTAGTTAAAGGGAATACTGGGGATTCTGCTGCCCAGGAATAAACGGGAATATCATAATTTTTGGGATTTAACGGGATATTGCAGATTGTGGATTGATTCTTATGCTCAAAAGACGATAAACTATTGGAGGAGGAACCAAAATATCTGAGTTGGGAAGAAGAAGAAAAAGACCTATTTAAGAATTCAAAAGAGATCCGATCCATGCCCCCATGTAAACCTTACCTTCTCTAGATAACTCTTACCAGCTCTTTGCTACCGTAGATAAGAGAGTGGCTTTGGGAGTATTAACCCAGAGGTGGGGAGGAATGAAACAGCCAGTAGCCTATCTTTCGAAGCTATTGGATCCAGTATCCCGGGGGTGGCCTGAGCGTGTGCAGGCCGTGGCTGCCACTGCACTGTTGGTGGGGGAAAGCAGGAAGCTTACATTTGGGGGACCCCTAAGAGTAAGCACCCCACACCAAGTGAGAACGATTCTAAACCAAAAAGCGGGTTCTGAAATATGAGGCAATATTAGTAGAAAAGGATGATCGAGTGTTGGTCACGGACAATTGTTTAAATCCAGCTGCCTTTCTTTGGAAAGGGGAAGGAGAATCTCCTTATAATCCAGAGCACAACTGCCTTGACATAGAATACCAAACTAAGGTCTGCATGGACCTGAGAAATGTTCCGCTTCATGCAGGAGCCTGACTTTTTATAGGCTGATCATCCCGGGTGACTGAAGGGAAAAGACATAATGGGTATGCAGTTGTAGACGGGATGGAAGGTAGTGTGGTAGAGGCAGGAAGGTTGCCAAATGGGTGGTCAGCTCAGACCTGCGAACGTTATGCATTGGAAAGTGTCCTTAGGGCGTTAGAAAATAAAGGGGGAACAATATTCACTGACTCTAAATATGTATTTGGTGTTGGCACGTTCGGAAAGATATGGCAGGAAAGAGGACTGATCAATAGCCGGGGGAAGGAATGAGCACACGAGGAGTTGATTAAACGGGTCTTGGAGTCCCTATTACACCCACGAGAAATAGCGGTAGTGCACGTAAATGGTCATCAGAAAGGAAATGAACCAGATGTTATTGGGGAATAGATTAGCCGATTAAGTGGCTAAGGAAGCAGGCCTGGGCACACAAGGAGTGCTGATTCATTCCCTAATACCTACTGTCCCTGATCTCCGGAAACCTTTATATTTACTGAAAGAATTGAAAGTTTTTGGGGCTGAAAAAAAACAGCAGACGGGCAATGGATGTTTCCTGATGGAAGGGAAATGTTAAACAAAATGATGATGCGAGAAATTATGGCTGTCCTACATCAAGTCAGCCATTGGGGAGTACAAGCAACGTATCTTTTAGTTCTTAGGGAATATGGATGTAAAGGAATATATACAATTGCGAAACACATATGTGAGGGATGTATCATGTGCAGAAAGGCAAATAAGAAAGCCTTGAGAAAACAGACCCCGGGAGGAAGAGACCCGGGATTGAGACTCTTCCAGAGTATACAAGAAGATTATACTGAACTACCCAGAGAAGGAAGACTAAAATATTTACTGGTCATAGTAGATCATCTGTCTGGTTGTGTTTAGGCATACCCCGAGCTACTGCCACTGCGAGTGTGGTGTGTAAACCAATATTAGAGCACATAATTCCCCGATATGGGCGAGTGAACCACATAGATTCCGACCAAGGAGCTCATTTTACCTCTAAAGTGTGACAGGAGATAAGGTTGGGAATTTCCTGGGAGTTCCATACTCCATGGCACCCGCCATCATCAGGAAGGGTTGAGAGAATGAACCAAACACTCAAACGACAGCTCTCTAAATTGATAATAGAAACCAGACTCCCTTGGACCAAATGTTTACCTATAGCTCTCTTGCGAGTACAAACAGCCCCAAGGAAAAGTTTGGGACTATCCCCTATGAAATCATATTTGGATTACCTTACCTGGGAATGAACGGAGAATTGGCATTTCCCGAAACTAAAAACTTATTCTAAAGAAATATAGACTGGGCTTGTCCGCCTCTTTGTATCTCCTCAGGAAACAGAGTTTATTGGCACAGACTCCACTCCTTGAATTCACCGTTCATCCCATCCGGCCGGGAGATTGGGCCTTAGTAAAATCATGGGCAGAAACTAAATTGCAGCCGGACTGGGAAGGACCATATCAGGATCCTTTGATTACCGAGACGGCCATAAGGACAGCGGAGAAAGGCTGGACTCACTACACTCGGATCAAAGGGCTAGTGGAATCTCCAGTTGAGGAAGAAGTCTGGACAGCCGAATCAACGGAAGACCGGCTGAAAATCAGGCTAAAGAGACTTAGAGTAACTGATTATACAGTGGTGACGCGAGTGCGGGATTATTTCCGTAGGATTGTGTATTAAGTTTTTTTGTGCTTCAGCAGAATTTTTAGAATGCTGAGGATGCTTAGAGTTATGATGCTAGCTCTCTTAGTATTGGAATTTTGTCAAATATAATGTCATATGTATTATTAATGGTCCCTGAGTCTGATAATCTGCAAGAAATAGATGCTGATGCATGCAGTTTAGTAAATTGTGGGGATGTAGATAATCAGAGATAGTACCGCAGCTCAAAGATACATCTTAAGTCCTTTGGGGATGGAACTTGGTATAATGGTCTTGTAACAATACACAGGGCCACCTTCCGGTTTTCTCCCACAATCCAAAGATATGAAGGTTAGGTAAATTGGCCATGCTAAGCTGCATGTTCTGTTCAGGGATGTGTAGGTTATATGCATTAGTCAGGGGTAAATGTCCAGTAATCTGAGAGCAGAAAGGTGCTGAGTGGATTATTCGTTGAAACGTCAGTGTCGACTTGTTGGGACAAATGGCCTGTTTCCACACAGTAGTGATTCCATAAACTTAGAATTGTGTTTCGCTAAATAAAACTGACAAGATTTTTTAACTGTTGCATTTAAAACTTACCTTTAACTGTCAATTATCAATATGTAAAATATCTCAATGTTACTGAAATCAATGTTCTAACAAAACACTGCACATAAAGCCGCACAAAGATCTTCATGACCATTTAATTACTGTTCAGTGGAATAATCACAGTAAAAATTTCTTGTTTCTGAGATCAATCCCCACGATCACAGTAAGGATCTGGTTATCATTCCCTTCAATAAATGCAATCGTTGTCCTCTGGTATTTCAGTTCAGTCGTTATACACCACACTGGTTGTGCAAAGCATGGTTATTCTTTATTATGAAGGGCCAAGGGTTCGAACTGCAAGAGATGTTGTTCGATCTGATTTGATGCATGTTCTCAAACAAGTTTTCACTATAAATATTGCAAAAAAATGTATTTATTTGGTCTTGTTCAACTGCTGATGCTAACATTTTAAGTTCATGTTCATTAAGCAAATATGGAGAAAGTAAGGAAAGCTGTGGTGTTGCAAAAGTGCAGGCACATTCAAAGAGCAGGAGTATCGAAAGGATTCCTGATGAAGGGCTTATGCCCAAAACGTCGATTCTGCTTCTCTTTGAATACTGCTTGACCGGCTGTGATTTACCGGCACAATGCTCTTGCCACTAGAAATATTTGACTAAATATTCAGAGACAATACTAAAAGTTACCTCTGTCAATTAAATTTACTGTCCTTTCTATTCACTGAACTTTTCATGTTAATTGCTCCTCTTTTTCTTCTTAAATCTGATAAAAATTTCAAAATATACAACGCATTAAAATTCACATGAATTATAAATTTACATTCTCGACAAGAAAACCAATGGAAGGAGATATAGAATTCTTGAACAGTCTACACATTTGAATGAAAAAGTAATTTCTTCTAAAAAATGTTTCCACGTCTGTATCTTTTTCTCAATTCAATAATCCTGCAAGTTTATCATTGTCAGTTGATCTCTCTGAATGAGTACCTAATCAATGTCAATGTAACAGCTGAAACATTAACAACAGATTGATAACTGGGTGTGAAAGATCTTATTTGAAGCCAACAAATGTTTGGTATTTACTAGAATTCCACCAGAAAACATTCTTGAATCATAATACAAGAAGTGAGATATGTGAGAGATGTGCAAAACTTATTTTTAAATGAACAAACTCCAATATTTCCAAAGCATTTCAATCTTACGGTCAAAATGAACAGGTGAATGGAAAAATAAAAACAAGTTTCTGACAATTTATAAACTGAACAACAATTACAAATTCATTTTGATCAAACGACAGAGTAATATATAGATGAATCACAACATTTAGTTACAAAGTAGGTAATTAGCTGACCGACAAGCAATAGGTGGTAGCATTTGTTAGTTTACTGAAGAAGATATCTCGGGGCGTGAAGAAGGCTAGGGGCGGTGTGGGGACGTCGGTGAGGGTCAGGCTGGAGACGGTATGTGGACCGAGTGGAGAGTCAGGCTGGGTGTTTTGTGTGGATGCCGGTTAGGATCAGGCTGGGGGCAGTGTGTGGACAGCGGTGAGGGTCAGGTTGGGCAGGGAGTGTAGACTGCGGTGAGGGTCAGGCTGGGGGCAGTGAGTGGATGGCGTAAAGGATCAGACTGGAGACGGTGTTTGTGTGGTGGTGAGGGTCAGACTGGGGACCGTGTGGAGACAGTGGTGAGGGTCAAGCTGGGGACAGTGTGTGGATGGTGGTGAGGGTCAGGCTGGGGGCAGTGTGTGGGTGGCAGCGGGGTAAGGCTGGGGGTGGTGTGTGGACGGCAGTGAGGGTCAGGCTGGGGTGGTGTTGAACGGCGGTGAGGGTCAGGCTTGTGGCAATGTTGGACAGCGGTGAGGGTCAGGCTGGGAGCGGTAAGGTCAGGCTGGGTGCGGTGAGGGTCCGGCTGGGGGGCAGTGCGTCCGGGGCGGTGAGGGTCAGGCTGGGGTGTGGTGTGTGGCGGAGCAGTGAGGGTCTGGCTGGTGGCGGTGTGTGGACGATGGTGAGGGTTAGTTTGGAGATGGTGTGTGGGCGGCCGTGAGGGCCAGTCTTGGGGTGGTGTGTGGATGGTGGTGAGGATCAAACTGGGGACGGACTCTGGGCAGCAGTGAGGATCAGGCTGGGGGCGGCGCGTGAATGGCATTGAGGGTCAGTTTTGGGGTGGTGTGTGGGTGGCAGTGAGGGTCAGGCTGGGGACAGTGTGTGGACGGTGTTGAGGGTCAGGCTGGTGGCGGTGACTGGTCGGTGTTGAGTGTCAGGCTGGGGCAGTGTGTGGGTGACATTCAGGGTCAGGTTGGGAGCGGTGTTGGATGATGGTGAAGGTCAGGCTGGGGGTGGTGTGTGGGTGGCAGTGAGGGTCAGGCTGGGGGCAGTGTTGGATGGCGATGAGGGTCAGGCTGGGGGTGGTGTTGACCAGCAGTGAAGGTCAGGCTGGGGGCAATGTTGGACGGAGGTGAGGGTCAGGCTGGGGGGTTGTTGTGTGGACGGCAGTGAGGGTCTGGCTGGGGTCGGTGTTGGACGTTGGTGAGGGTAAGGCTAAGGGCGGTGTGTGGACGGCAGTGAGGGACAAGCTGGGAGCGGTCTGTGGGCGGCAGTGAGGGTCTGGCTGGGGGCAGTGTTGGATGGCGATGAGGGTCAGGCTGGGGGCGGCAGTGAGGGTCAGGCTGGGGGTGGTGTTGACCAGCAGTGAAGGTCAGGCTGGGGGCAATTTTGGACGGCGGTGAGGGTCAGGCTGGGGGGTTGGTGTGTGGACGGCAGTGAGGGTCTGGCTGGGGTCGGTGTTGGACGTTGGTGAGGGTAAGGCTAAGGGCGGTGTGTGGACGGCAGTGAGGGACAAGCTGGGAGCGGTCTGTGGGCGGCAGTGAGGGTCTGGCTGGGGTCGGTGTTGGATGTTGGTGAGGGTCAGGCTAAGGGCGGTGTGTGGATGGCAGTGCGGGACAAGCTGGGGGTGGTGTGTGGACAGCGGTGAGGGGCAGGCTGGGGGCGGTGTGTGGATGATGGTGAGGGTTAGTTCGGGGGCGGTGTGTGGGCAGCAGTGAGGGCCAGGCTGGGGGCGGTGTGTAAATGATTAGATTTTTTTTAGATTAGATTACATTACATTACAGTGTGGAAACAGGCCCTTCGGCCCAACAAGTTCACACCTACCCGCCGAAGCACAACCCACCCATACCCCTACATTTAGACAATAGACAATAGACAATAGACAATAGATGCAGGAGTAGGCCATTCAGCCCTTCGAGCCTGCACCGCCATTCAATATGATCATGGCTGATCATTCCTAATCAGTATCCTGTTCCAGCCTTATCTCCATACCCCTTGACTCCACTATCTTTAAGAGCTCTATCCAATTCTTTCTTAAAAGAATCCAGAGACTGGGCCTCCACTGCCCTCTGGGGCAGAGCATTTCACACAGCAACCACTCTCTGGGTGAAGTAGTTTCTCATCATCTCTGTCCTAAATGGTCTACCCCGTATTTTTAAGTTGTGTTCTCTGGTTCGGCACTCCCCCATCAACGGAAATATGTTCCCTCCTGCCAGAGTGTCCAGTCCTTTCATAATCCTATACGTTTCAATCAGATCCCCTCTCAGTCTTCTAAACTCAAGGGTATACAAGCCCAGTCGCTTCAGTCTTTCCGTGTAAGGCAATCCTGCCATTCCAGGAATTGACCTCGTTAACCTACGCTGCACTCCCTCAATAGCCAGAATGTCTTTCCTCAAATTCGGAGACCAGAACTGTACACAGTACTCCAGGTGTGGTCTCACCAGGGCCCTGTACAGCTGCAGAAGCACCTCTTTGCTTCTATACTCAATCCCTCTTGTTATGAAGGCCAGCATGCTATTAGCCTTTTTCACGACCTGCTGTACCTGCATGCTTGCCTTCATTGACTGGTGGACAAGAACACCCAGATCTCTCTGAACAGCCCCTTTACCTAATTTGATACCATTGAGGTAGTAATCTGCCTTCCTGTTCTTGCCAGCAAAGTGCATAACCAGACATTTATCCACATTAAACTGCATCTGCCATGCATCTGCCCACTCACCTAACTTGTCCAGGTCACCCTGTAATCTCCTCACATCCTCATCACATTTCACCCTACCACCCAGCTTTGTGTCATCAGCAAATTTGCAAATGTTTTTGCTGATACCATCTTCTATATCATTTACATATATTGTAAAAAGCTGCGGTCCCAGCACGGATCCCTGCGGTACCCCACTGGTCACTGCCTGCCATTCCGAAATGGAGCTGTTAATCACTACCCTTTGTTTCCTATTAGCCAACCAATTCTCTATTCAATCTAGCACTTTGCCCCCAATCCCGTGCGCCCTAATTTTACTCACTAACCTCTTGTGTGGGACTTTATCAAAAGCTTTCTGAAAGTCCAGGTACACTACATCCACTGGATCTCCCTCGTCCATCTTCCGAGTTACATCCTCAAAAAATTCAAGAAGATTAGTCAAGCATGATTTCCCCTTCATAAATCCATGCTGACTCTGTCCTATCCAGTTACTATTATCCAGATGTGCCGTAATTTCATCCTTTATAATAGACTCCAGCATCTTTCCCACCACTGATTTCAGACTAACTGGTCTATAATTTCCTGCTTTCTCCCGCCCACCCTTCTTAAAAAGTGGCACAACATTAGCCGCCCTCCAATCCTCAGGAACCGAGCCCGATTCTATTGAACTCTGGAAAATAATCACCAGCGCATCCACGATTTCCCGAGCCACCTCCTTCAGTACCCTGGGATGCAGGCCATCAGGTCCCGGAGACTTATCAACCTCCAGACCTAACAGTCTCTCCAACACCAAATCCTGGCAAATATAAACTCCCTTAAGTTCAGGTCCTTCAGCCACTGTTACCTCAGGGAGATTGCTTGTGTCTTCCCCAGTGAACACAGATCTGAAGTACCCATTTAATTCCTCTGCCATTTCTTCGTTCCCAGCAATATATTCCCCTGCTTCTGTCTTCAAGGGCCCAATGTTTGTCCTAACCATTTTTTTTACCTTGGACATACCTAAAAAAGCTTTTACTATCCTCCTTTATATTCTTGGCCAGTTTACCTTCGTACCTCATTTTTTCTCTGCGTATTTCCTTCTTACTAATCCTCTGTTGTTCTTTAAAAGCTTCCCAGTCCTCAGTTTTCCCACTTATCTTCGCTATGTTATACTTTTTCTCTTTTAACCTTATATGTTTCTTTACTTCCCTCGTCAGCCACGGCCGCCCATGTCTCCTCCTGGGATCTTTCTTCCTTTTAGGAATGAACTGATCCTGCAACTTCTGCATTATACACAGAAATATCCGCCGTTGTTCCTCCACGGTCTTCCCTGTTAAGGTATTGAACCATTGAACTTTGGCCAGTTGCTCCTTCATAGCTCCATATTTCCCTTTATTCAACTGAAATATTGTCACTTCAGATTGTACCCACTCCCTCTCAAATTGCAGATTGAAGCTTATTGTATTATGGTCACTACTTCCCAATGGCTCCTTCACTTCGAGGTCACTGACCAATTCTGGTTCGTTACACAATACCAGATCCAGAATCGCCTTATCCCTGGTCGGCTCCAGCACCAGCTGCTCTAAAAATCCATCTCTGAGGCACTCCACAATGTCTCTTTCTTGAGGCCCGATACCACCCTGATTCTCCCAGTCTACCTGCATGTTAAAATCCCCCATAACAAGTGTAGTAACATCTTTGCGACAAGCCAATTTCAGCTCCTGATTCAACTTACATCCGACATCCAGACTACTGTTTGGGGGCTTGTAGATGACTCCCATGAGGGTCTTTTTACCCTTCGTGTTTCGAATCTCTATCCACACTGACACTACATCCCCTGACTCTAGGTCCCCCCGCGCAAGGGACTGAATATCCTCCCTTACCATGAAGGCCACCCCTTACCTAACATTATGGACAATTTCCCATGGCCAATTCACCTGGCCTGCACATCTTTGGACTGTGGGAGGAAACCAGAGCACCCGGAGGAAACCCACGCAGACACGGGGAGAATGTGCAAACTCCACACAGTCAGTCGCCTGAGGCGGGAATTGTCGCCCGGGTCTCAGGCGCTGTGAGGCAACAGTGCTAATGGCGGTGAGGGTCAAACTGGGCACGGTGTGTAGACAGCGGTGAGGGTCAGGCTGGGGTCTGTGTGTGAATGGTGGTGAGGGTTAGTCTGGGGGCGGTGTGTGGGTGGCAGTGAGGGTCAGGCAGGGGACAGTTTCTGGACAGTGGTGTGGTTTAGGCGGGGACGGTGTGTGGACGGCAGTGAGGGTCAGACTGGGGGCGGCGTGTCGGTGGTGGTGAGTGTCAGATTGGGGGCAGTGTGTGGACGGTGGTGAGGGTCAGGCTGGGGGCAGTGTGTGGACAGTGGTGAGTGTCAGGCTGGGGGCAGTGTGTGGACGGTGGTGAGGGTCAGGCTGGGGGCAGTGTGTGGACAGTGGTAAGTGTCAGGCTGGGGGCAGTGTGTGGATGGTACTGAGGGCCAGGATGTTGGCGGTGTGTGGATGGCGCTTTGGGTCATGGCTGGGGTGGTGTGTGGGTGGCAGTGAGGGTCAGGCTGGGGGCAGTGTTGGACTGTGGTGAGGGCCAGGATGGGGTGGTTTGTGTGCAACAGTAAGGGTCAGGCTGAGGACGGTGTGTGGGCATCAGTGAGGGTCAGGCTGGGGGCGGTGTGTGTATGGCGCTGAGGGTCAGTCTGGTGGCGTTGTGTGGGTGGCAGTAAGGGTAAGGCTGGGTCGGTGTGTGGATGGCAGTGAGGGTCAGGCTGGGGGTGGTATGTGAATGTCGGTGAAGGTCAGGCTGGGGGCGGTGTGTGGACGGCGGTGAAGGTCAGTCTGGGGACGGTGTGTGGACGGCAGTGAGGGCCAGGCTGGGGACGGTGTGTGGACGGCAGTGAGGTTCAGGCTGGGGACGGTGTGTGGACGGCAGTGAGGGTCAGGCTGGAGACGGTGTGTGCGCGGTCGGTCGTGCTGTGTGCTGCTGCAATCTCCTGAATGGGGAGCAGACTTTGAAAACTCCGAGCCCCAGCGGTAAGGCATTTAAGCAATTCACCGAATCATTAATTATCCAAATGAATTAGTGCCCACCCAACTCGTTCACATAATCGAGGTTCCTCTGTCGGTGGGAACATGAATAGGAAGGGTTTAGAGGGATATGGGCCAGGTGCTGGCAGGTGGGACTAGAATGGGTTGGGATACCTGGTCAGCATCGACGGGTTGGACGGAAGGGTGTGTTTCCATGTTGTTCATCTCAATGACTCTGACTATAAATGGCCAGTTTGCACAGTGATTCTATGAGAAACTCATTTGGACAGGTACGTAATAGGGAATGTTTGGATACATGTGGACCAAGGGGAGGCAGGTGACATTAACTCAGTTTGGAATTATGTTTGACATGGATTGATTGGATCACAGGGTCTGTTTCCATGCTACATAACATTACGACTCTAATTCTTGCTATCTCTGCATTCCTCCCACTTCACATCTCTCCCTATCTCTGTCACCTCACCCAGCCTCACAACTCTTCCTTATCTTCAAAGTTTGTGAGAAGATTTGTAGCTCGGGTACTCGTTGTTGTGGTTCTGTTCGCCGAGCTGGGAATTTGTGTTGCAGACGTTTCGTCCCCTGTCTAGGTGACATCCTCAGTGCTTGGAAGCCTCCTGTGAAACACTTCTGTGATGTTTCCTCAGGCATTTATACTGATTTGTATCTGCTGCTTCCGGTTGTCAGTTCCAGCTGCAGTGGACAGCTGGAACTGACAACCGGAAGCAGCAGATGCAAACCACTATAAATGCCGGAGGAAACATCACAGAAGCGCTTCACAGGAGGCTTCCAAGCACTGAAGATGTCACGTAGACAGGGGACGAATCGTCTGCAACACAAATTCCCAGCTCGGCGAACATCTTCATTATCTCTAATAATTCCTCTCCAGCCTCAGACCCCTCCCTAACTCTAATCACCTCCAGTCTCTCAAAGCTGTGCTATATGTGCCTTTCTTTGATTCCAGCCTTGAGGATTCCCCATTTTTATTTCTCACTTGATGACGGTCCTTTCAGATTCCTGCATCGAGCTCCAGAATTTCCTCCTAAACCTCTCCATCTCACTTTCCTCCCAAACACATTGACCAATCATGTGTCATCTATTCTACTGTCATTTTTTCTGACCTGTTTTCAATGGTGGCCTGTCATATTTTTATATTAAGTGTCTTGAGGTTTACAACACAGAAAAAGGCTCTGTGGGCCATTGAGTCTGTGCCAGTAAAGAAAACTATCACCAAACTATCCTGATCCATTTTCCAATACACAGTCATTCGCCCTATCTGTCTTGGTATCACAAGTGTGCACCTAAATATGTCTTACATGCTATTGGGAATTCTGTGACTCCCACCCTTCCAGACAGTGAGGTTTAGTACAACTAATGCTCGAAAATGACATCACCCACAGGAACACAGAGCAGCGGGGTCTGTGCAAACCAGAGATCGCCCATACATTGGGAAGGATGGCAGGGTCCCTGAGAGGGGCACAGGAAATTTACCAGGATGGTGCAAAGAATGGCGAATTGTAGTAGCATGTTTTGGATATTCTTTTACATTATTCATTGTTATGATATAGTTGTTGCTGATACATTGGGTAGATAATATCGATCTACAATAGATGGACTCTCCTTCTCAACCTCTCCCCTTGCCGGGCTGGCATAACCTTCAGGGTAAACCATGACCAGTCATCTCTCCCTAATGAGAGAGCAACCCAATGGTCTGGTCGGACAATACTGACTTTGCCTCTTACACAGTGATGTCACTGTACCTCAGGGATGGAGAGTGGGAATGCTGAGCGTGGTGGATGGGACACCACTCAGGCACAGCGCTTTGTCCTGGATGATGTTCATGTTCTTTAACATTGCCGGGAGCTGTACTGATGCAGGCATGTGGACACTGTTCTAACACAATCCTGATGTGTACCTTATAGAGAGCAAACAGACATTGGGGAATCAGGGATTTGCGGAAACCGAGATTGTTCTCCTTGTAGCAAAGGAAATTGAGGGGAGCTGTGACAGAGGGGTTTACAAAAGTTACCCGTTATAATAATAAACCTTATACCCATCACCTCATTATACAAGGATTACAGGACACATTGAAGGTGTGAGGAGAACTATTGAGAGAATGGGATGATTTAAAGCAGAACTTTTATGCAGTAAATGGGATTGAGCTGGAACACAATACTAACGCACAATGTGAATATCCAGGTCCTGATTAATTGAGTAATGCTGTCAGAGTTTGGCATTACAGTTACTGAGATTACCATCTGAATGTCCACCTGTAGTATCCTCGAATATAAGTTATAAAATCTGTCTCTGTCAGTTCAGGTTAGAAACTCACACCATCCCCTCCTCCTGGGCCTGGATGACTGTACACATTACTCCTTGTGGACATCAGCAGTTAGTTCAGGGGGAAATCTATGTGGGTTTCTATGAGTTTCTACCTTGGGACTTCATGTGACTGAACAGGGCAGATCTTTCATAGATGGGACAGAATGATCTAAAAGGCAGTGAGATGTGGAGAGCAGGATTTCCTTCCTTTTCTTTCCTTCCGTGTTGCCGCTGTGCCTCATCAGTAAGACATGGGGAGTGAAAGGCTCATGCAGCTTGATGGGCAAGTTGTCTCCATTCTGACCAAAGGGCAGCAAGCTCCTCCCAGTAATCCCATAGAGTCTCACGATAAACAGAGCAACACTGCACACTTCCTACTGTCCAGGATTCCCAGTAAACGTTTCGAAGAATTGGGGGTGGGGGGTGGGAATCTATCAGAAAAGGCATAACTGTAAAGTTCTAAGAGGATTGTGAAGACAGAGAGATGCACAGGAGAAGGGGGCAACAATTTGCCAGATGGAAATAATTTGGGAAAATGGGATGTTGGTCATTTTAGAGGAGATAATAAAAGAACAGAGTGTTATTTAAATGGTGGAAACTGTAGAAAGCTGCATCACAAAGGGACCGGGGTAATTGTGCAGGAATCACAGAAAGCTAGCAGATTCTGGGTCAGTCACGGAATCAAGGGTTCTGCTTCAGATTCGTCAAGTTTAAGGCAACACTGACACGGGTAAGGGGTTTCAGTAACAATGGAGCTGGGGCGAGGAGGAGACAAGCAACATTTTAGAGAATGGAATTCCTGGTGTTTGTGATTGTGTGGATGTCTGATCATTAGGTCACCTTGGGGTCAGATATAACAGCAATATTGTAAAGAATGTAGTTCTACTTCAGATATTTCCCAGTCAGAGGGAGGGGCTCAGCAGTAAGGGAAAGTAATTTGTAATAACAACTGAAGGCAATGGTTTTAACCATTACAATGTTTCATTGGAGAAAATTGCAGCTAATTGAGTAGTGGGAGCGAGGTAAGCAGTTTGAAAACTGAATAACAGTGGAGTAATGGAGAGGGATGATGGGGAGGGAGAGCTGGGCATTGTCAGTGTACATGTGAAACCTAACACGGTGCTTTTGGACAATGTCACCTCCTGGCAGGATGTAGGTGAGAAAAAGGAGGGTCCAAGGATAGATCCTTAGATGCCCTACAGTGTGGAAACAGGCCCTTCGGTCTAACAAGTCCACACCGACCCTCCGAAGAGGAACCCATCCAGACCCATTCCCCTACGTTCACCACTGATTAATGCATATAACACTACAGGCAATTTAACATGGCCATTTCACCGAATCTGCACATCTTTGGATTGTGGGAAGAAACCGGAGCACACAGAGGAAACCCACGCAGAATGTGCAAACTCCACACAGCCAGTTGCCCGAGGCTGGAATCGAACCTGGGTCTCTGGTGCTGTGAGGCAGCAGTGTTCAACACTGAGCCACCGTGGTGCCCAACCCTTGAGGGATACCACATACAATGAATTCAGAAAAGAAATCAGAGAGGGTATCATAGCTACAGAAGTTACCATCGTCGAGGAGGGTCTGCCTACTGAGTCAGTATGGGTGGAAATTAGGAACAGTAAGGGAGCAGTTACCTCATTAGGAGTTTACTACAGGCCCCCCAATAGCAGCAGGGAGATTGAAGAAAGCATAGGTCGGCAGATTTTGGGAAAGTGTGAATGTAATCGGGTTGTTGTAATGGGTGACTTTAACTTTCCCAATATTGATTGGAACCTCCTTCGAGCAGATGGTTTGGAAGTAGTTATTTTTGTAAGCTGTGTTCATGAGGGTTTCCTATCTCAGCACATTGAAGTGGCCGACGAGGGGAGAGGAGATCTTGCGATGGGAGAGCATTTTGGTGATAGTCACCACAACTGTTTCACATTCTACATAGCTATGGTGAAAGAGAGAAGCAGGCACAATAGGAAGATATTTAATTGGGGAAAAGGAAACTATGATACTATCAGACGTGAGTTGGGAACCATGGACTGGGAGGAATTGCTCCATGAAAAGGCCACTATAGACATGTGGAGACGGTTTAAGGAACAGTTGTTGTGAGTGATGCATAAATGTGTTCCTCTGAGACAGGCAAGAAAGGGTAAGATAAAGGAACCTTGGATGATGAGAGAAGAGGAGCTTCTTTTTAAAAGAAAATATGCAGCTTAAGTAAGGTGGAGGAATCAAGGTTCTTGCTCAGCTCTAGAGGATTATAGGCAGGCGAGGAAGGAGCTCAATAATGGCCTGAGGAGAGCCAGGAGTGAGCACGAAAAAGGCTTGGCAGGAAGGATTAGGGAGAATACAAAGGCATTTTACACGGAGGTGAGGAATAAGACAATGATTAAAGAAAGAGTAGGGCCGATCAGGGATAGCATAGGGAACTTCTGTGTAGAGCCTGAGGAGGTAGGGGAAGCCCTAAATGAGTTTCTTGCTTCTGTCTTTTCTAATAAAAAGGACCTTGTCGTGAATGAAACCATTGAGCAGCAGGTAAGCATGCTGGAACGGATAGAGATTGAGGAAGTTGATGTGCTGAACATTTTGACAAATATTAAGATTGACCAGGGCCAGACCAGATTTGTCCTCGGCTGCTTTGGGAAGTGAGAAATGTGATTGCGTCGCTGCTTGCGAAGATCCTTAAATCCTTGCTCTACAGTGGAGTCGCACCTGAGGACTGGAGGGAGGCAAATGCAATTCCTCTCTTCAAGAAAGGAAATAGGGAAATCTGCGGCAAATACAGACCAGACACACTCACGTCTGTCGTCTGTAAGGAGTTAGAAAGAATTCTGAGGGATAGGATTTATGACCATCTGGAATAGTATGGCTTGATTAAATGCAGTCAATACGGCTTTGTGAGGGGCAGGTCATGCCTCACAAATCTTATTGAGTTCTTTGAGGATGTTACTCGGCAAGTTGATGAGGGTCGAGCAGCGGATGTGGTGTATGTGGACTTCAGTAAGGCATTTGATAAGGTTCCCCATGGTAGGCTTGTTCAGAAGGTCAGGAGGAATGGGATACAGGGAAACTTAGCTGTCTGGATACAGAATTGGCTGGTCAACAGAAGACAGAGAGTGGTAGGAGAAGGAAAATATTCTGCCTGGAAGTCAGTGGTGAGTGGTGTTCCACAGGGCTCTGTCCTTGGGCCTCTACTGTTTGTAATTTTTATTAAAGACTTGGATGAGGGGATTGAAGGATGGGTCAGCAAGTTTGCAGACAAGACAAAGGTTGGAGGTATCGTTGGCAGCATAGAGGGCTGTTGAAGGCTGTAGCGGGACATTGACAGGATGCAGGGATGGGCTGAGAGTGGCAGATTGACTTCAACCTGGATAAATGCGAGGTGATGCATTTTGGAAGGTCAAATTTAAAAGCTGAGTACAGGATTAAAGACAGGATTCTTAGCAATGTGGAGAAACAGAGAGATTTTGTTGTGCAGGTACACAGATCCCATAAAATGGCTACCCAAGTGGACAGGGTTGTTAAGAAAGCAAATGTTGTTTTGGCTTTCATTAACAGGGGGATTGTGTTTAAGAGTCGTGAGATCTTGATGCAGCTCTATAAAACTTTGGGTAGAACGCACTTGGAATACTGTGTCCAGTTCTGGTCACCCTATTATAGGAATGATGTGGATGCTTTGGAGAGGGTTCAGAGGAGGTTTACCAGGATGCTGCCTGGACTGGAGGGCTTATCTAACAAAGAGAGGTTGACTGAGCTCGTACTTCTTTAAGTGGAAAAAAGAAGGAAGACAGGGGACCTAATTGAGGTGTACAAGATAATGAGAGGCATAGATAGAGTTGAAAGCCAGAGACTTTTTTTTTCCAGGGCAGAAATTGTTAACACGTGGGGTCATAGTTTTAAGCATTTTGGTGGAAAGTATAGAGGGTATGTCAGAGGCAGGTTCTTTACGCAGAGAGTTGCGAGAGCATGGAATGCATTGCAAGCAGCAGTTGTGGAAGCGAGGTCACTGGGGATATTAAGAGACTGCTGGACATGCGTATGGTCATTGAAATTTACGGGTTCATACATTAGGTTTAGCTTACATGAAGATCAATGGTCGGCACAACATCGTGGGCTGAAGTGCCTGTTCTGTGCTGTACTATTCTATGTCCTATGTTCTATGGAATGTATCTGTATCTTTCGGTCCTGTACTGACAGATAGTGCTCCCTCAATAACTTAGAAACCATCCCCTCAGTATGGTTATCCCCCAAAGCACCTCGACAGAACATTCATGCCCTCAACACCTCAGAAAGCAAACCAGTTGCCCCCTTGGACAGTGTTCATTCCCAAATCTGTTCTCACTGTGATGACCCACTGCCACCCCCAAGATTGGAGCCCAGGGCCCAGAACATTATTTGAGTCTCTGGATTGATCATAGATTCCCTCAGATGTGGAAGCAGGCCGTTCGGCCTATTGGGTTTACACTGACCCTCGGGAGAGCATCCCATCCAACCCCCCCCCCCCCCACCCCGCATCACCCCCATCCCTGGATCCCTTCATTTACTCTGGCTAACCCACCGAGCCTGCACATCCTTGGACAGTGTGAGGGAACTGGAGCACACGGAGGCTGACACAGGGAGAATGTGCCAACTCCACACAGACAGTCGCCCGAGGCTGGAATCGAACCCGGGTGGGGTGAGGCAACACTAAGCCGCCGTGACAATCCCACCATCTCCTCCCCGTTGATGACCTTTTGATGTCTATACCCAGGGAGTATCTAACTTGTCTAGCGTTTATTTAAGAAAGATTAGGGAAAAGGTTAATGCCTCAACAAGATCAAGATGCTTGACCCCCTGGAAAAAATATTTATATCAATCAAAAACAGACCTTATTCACAAAAAACCCTTTACGTACAAACATAGACACGAAAGTTCGGTTCTGTACAGTCTTTACAACATGTCTTTGCCATGACATATATACTCCTCTTGGCTGATGAACTGAAATGTTAGGTCTGAGCTGTTCCTTCTGAATTAACATCACAAAGTTAAATTGAGAAGGATCTTTGTGAAGTGCCTGTGTTCTGTATCTGTTCCCCCTTGTAGGTAAAAACAATAACTGCAGATGCTGGAAACCAGATTCTGGATTAGTGGTGCTGGAAAAGCACTGCAGTTCAGTCAGCATCCAACGATCAGCGAAATCGACGTTTCGGGCAAAAGCCCTTCATCATGAATCCTGATGAAGGGCTTTTGCCCGATACGTCGATTTTGCTGCTCGTTCGATGCTGCCTGAACTGCTGTGCTATTCCCCCTTGTACCCCACCCTCCAATACAATACCTTACACAGCCTTAAACCTGTTTGTTAACTTTCAGCACAAGCAGCCTCAGGGCATTGAACACAGACTGAATTACTCAGTGACGCTTGGATCAGGTCAAATTCTCAAGCAAACAGATGGCTGGGGAAATTCAGCAGGTAGCAACAGTGAAGAGAGAGAGGAACAATTCGCATTTCAAGTGACCCTTCCTCAAAACGGTCTGTTCTGAAGGAAATTTCCCGCAGAAATCACTGGATTGAAAGGTGAACTCTCTGTCTCTTTCTCCCTCTCCCTTCAGAGATGCTGCCGGACATGCTTAGCTTCTTCAGCAATCTCTGTATTGATGTTTCAGGTCTCTAGCGCGCCCGTACAGATTGATTTTAGTGTTAAATTCTCCAGCTTGCTCTATTAAAGAGATTGAATTCCTCCGCCATAAAGGGGGTCAGTTACCACAGCTAACAGGTTCGTGTTGCCAACGTTGTTGGCTCAATCTCTATCATGTCTGAAATTACCATGAAGGCCCCAGCTTCTCAACCAAACCCCTCATCTGAGGTGTGTGACCCACCAGGCCTCTCTCTCTGACAAGACAGCAGCTCTCGGGTCCTCCTGGTCTATATTAACTTCCCAACTTTAAAAAGGCACACCAGTAAGAGATCTCTTTTCATGGCTCAGGTCACAATCCTTGAGCTCCCTCCCTAACATCACTATGGGACACCCAAGGACTGTCGCAGGAGAGTACACCCCACCCCCACCTTCAGGGAACTATTAGAGGGTGTGGGAATCACATGCAAGCCACATTTGAAAATAAGTTTTATAACAGGGTGACGGTGGATGGTCACTAACTCTGTTTCTTTGCCTCTGTTGAAATCAACGTAATGAAGAAGCTAAGGGTCGGTTGAAAATGACAATGATAGCCTTTTGTAGGTTGGTGTTTATTAGAGTTTGTATCGACAGTATGAATGTTTGAGCACCTATTCAAGGGCATGCAGGTAGCTGCCAGAGGAAGTGATGGGGGCTGGTATAATTGCGACATTTAAAAGGCTTCAGGATGAGCATGTGAATAGGAAGGGTTTAGAGGGATATCAGCCAAGTGCTAGCAAATGGAACGAAAGAAGATGAGAATATCTGGTTGGTATGGACGGGTTGGACAGGAACGTCTGTTTCCAAGCTGTGCATCTCAGTGACTCTGCCTCAGAATAGTCGATTACAGAGAGTTTCAGACAGAGCTTGGTTTGTATGTCTCTCTCATGCTTCCTCAGAATCTGAAAAACGCTATGACCCCAATTTCCCAAGAAATAAAGAAGGTCAATACTGAGGGAGTGCCGCACTGTCAGAGGATCAGCACTGAGGTAGTGCTGCACTGTCGGAAGGTCAGTACTGAGGGAGGGCTGCACTGTTAAATGGTCATGACTGAGGGAGTGCTGCAATGTCAGATGGTCAGTACTGAGGGAGTGCTGCACTGCCAATGGATCTGTACTGAGGGAGCGCTGCAGTGAGAGTGTCAGCAGTGAGGGAGTGCTGCACTGTCAGAGTGTCAGGTCTGAGGGAGTGCCACACTGTCAGAGGGTCAGTCATGAGGGAGTTCTGCACTGTCAAAGGGTTATTACTGAGGGAGTCCTGCAATGTCAGAGGGTTAGTACGGAGGTAGTGCTGCACTGTCAGAGGATTAGTCTTGCGGGAGTGTAACACTGTCAGAGGGTAAGTACTGAGGGAGAGCCACACTGTCTGTCAGTCAGTACTGAGGGAGTGCTGCACTGTCAGAGGGTCAGTACTGAGGGAGAGCCACACTGTCAGAGGGTCAGTACAGACGGAGTGCTGCACTGTCAGAGGGTCAGTATTGAGGAAGTGCTACACTGTCAGACGGTCAGTACTGAGGGAGTGCTGCACTGTCAGTGTGTCAGTACCAAGAGAGTGCTGCACTGTCAGTGGGTCAGTACTGAGGGAGTGCCACCCTGTCAGAGGGTTAGTCCAGAGTGAGTGCTACACTGTCAGAGCGATCAGTATTGAGGGGGTGTTGCAATGTCAGAGGGTCAGACATGCAGGAGTGCTGCGCTGTCAGAGGGTCAGTACTGAGGGTGTGCTGCCATGTAGGAGAGTAGGTACTGAGGAAGTGTCACACTGTCAGAGGGTCAGTACTGAGGGAGTGCTGCACTGTCAGAGTGACAGTACTAAGGGAGTGCTGCACTGTCAGAGGGTCAGTACTGAGGGAGTGCTGCACTGTTAGAGGGTCAGTACTGAGGGAATGCAGCACTGTCAGAGCAGTCAGTACTGAAGGGGTCCTGCAATGTCAGAGGGTCAGTCTGAGGGAGTGCCACACTGTCAGAGGGTCAGTACTGAGGGATTGCCACACTATCAAAGAGTCTGTACTGAGGGAGTGCTGCACTGTCAGAGCAGTCAGTACTGAGGGAGTGCCACACTGTCAGAGGGTCAGTACTGAGGGAGTGCCACACTGTCAGAGGGTCAGTACTGAGGGTGTGCTGTCATGTCAGAGAGCAGGTAACTGAGGAAATGTCACACTGTCAGAGGGTCAGTACTGAGGAAATGCTGCACTGTCAGAGTGACAGTACTGAGGGAGTGCTGCACTGTCAGAGGGTCAGTACTGAGGGAGTGCCACACTGTCAGAGGGTCAGTACTGAGGGAGTGCTGCACTGTCAGAGTGACAGTACTGAGGGAGTGCTGCACTGTCAGAGGGTCAGTACTGAGGGAGTGCTGCACTGTTAGAGGGTCAGTACTGAGGGAATGCAGCACTGTCAGAGCAGTCAGTACTGAAGGGGTCCTGCAATGTCAGAGGGTCAGTCTGAGGGAGTGCCACACTGTCAGAGGGTCAGTACTGAGGGATTGCCACACTGTCAAAGAGTCTGTACTGAGGGAGTGCTGCACTGTCAGAGCAGTCAGTACTGAGGGAGTGCCACACTGTCAGAGGGTCAGTACTGAGGGAGTGCCACATTGTCAGAGGGTCAGTACTGAGGGTGTGCTGTCATGTCAGAGAGCAGGTAACTGAGGAAGTGTCACACTGTCAGAGGGTCAGTACTGAGGAAATGCTGCACTGTCAGAGTGACAGTACTGAGGGAGTGCTGCACTGTCAGAGGGTCAGTACTGAGGGAGTGCCACACTGTCAGAGGGTCAGTACTGAGGGAGTGCTGCACTGTCAGAGTGACAGTACTGAGGGAGTGCTGCACTGTCAGAGGGTCAGTACTGAGGGAGTGCTGCACTGTTAGAGGGTCAGTACTGAGGGAATGCAGCACTGTCAGAGCAGTCAGTACTGAAGGGGTCCTGCAATGTCAGAGGGTCAGTACTGAGGGAGTGCTGCACTGTCAGAGTGACAGTACTGAGGGAGTGCTGCACTGTCAGAGGGTCAGTACTGAGGGAGTGCTGCACTGTTAGAGGGTCAGTACTGAGGGAATGCAGCACTGTCAGAGCAGTCAGTACTGAAGGGGTCCTGCAATGTCAGAGGGTCAGTACTGAGGGAGTGCCACACTGTCAGAGTGTCAGTACTGAGTTATTGCAGCACTGTCAGAGCAGTCAGTACTGAAGGGTTCCTGCAATGTCAGAGGGTCAGTACTGAGGGAGTGCCACACTGTCAGAGGGTCAGTACTGAGGGAGTGCTGCACTCTCAGAGTGTCAGTACTGAAGGGGTCCTGCAATGTCAGAGGATCAGTACTGAGGGAGTGCCACACTGTCAAAGAGTCTGTACTGAGGCAGTGCTGCACTGTCAGAGCAGTCAGTACTGAGGGAGTGCCACACTGTCAGATGGTCTGTACTGAGGGAGTGCCACACTGTCAGAGGGTCAGTACTGAGGGAGTGCCACACTGTCAGAGGGTCAGTACTGAGGGAGTGCCACACTGTCAGAGGGTCAGTACTGAGGGAGTGCTGCACTGTCAGAGTGTCAGTACTGAGGGAGTGCTGCACTGTCAGAGGGTCAGTACTGAGGGAGGGCTGCACAGTCACAGGGTCAGGTCTGAGGGAGTGCTGCACTGTTGGAGCGTCAGTACTGAGTGAGTGCAGCACTGTCAAAGCAGTCAGTACTGAAGGGGTCCTGCAATGTCAGAGGGTCAGTACTGAGGGAGTGCCACGCTATCAGACAGTCTGTACTGAGGGAGTGCTGCACTGTCAGAGCAGTCAGTACTGAGGGAATGCCACACTGTCAGAGGGTCTGTACTGAGGGAGTGCCACACTGTCAGAGGGTCAGTACTGAGGGAGTGCTGCACTGTCAGAGTGTCAGTACTGATGGAGTGCTGCACTGTCAGAGGGTCAGTACTGAGGGAGTGCTGCACTTTCAGAGCGGTCAGTACTGAAGGGGTCCTGCAATGTCAGAGGGTCAGTACTAAGGGTGTGCCACACTGTCAGAGTGACAGTGATGAGGGAGTGCTGCAATGTGAGTGAGTCAATTCCTGATGAAGGGCTTTTGCCCGAAACGTCGATTTCAAAGCTCCTTGGATGCTTCCTGAACTGCTGTTCTCTTCCAGCACCACTAATCCAGAATCTGGTTTCCAGCATCTGCAGTCATTATTTTTACCTCACTACTGAGGGAGTGCCACACTGTCAGAGGGTCAGTACTGAGGGAGTGCTGCCCTGTCAGAGGGTCAGTGCTGAGGGAGTGCTGCACTGTCAGAGTGTCAGTACTGATGGAGTGCTGCCCTTTCAGAGGGTCAGTGCTGAGGGATCACCTCACTGTTGGTCAGTCAGTATTCAGGGTCTGTTGCATTGCCAGAATATCTGTACTGAGGAGCGCTACACTGGCAAAGGTTTAGTACTGAGGGAATGCTGCACTGTCAGAGGGTCAGTACTGAGGGAGTGCTGCACTGTCAGAGTGTCAGTACTGAGGGAGTGCTGCACTTTCAGAGGGTCAGTACTGAGGGAGTGCTGCACTGTCGGAGGGTCAGTACTGAGGGAGTGCTGCACTGTTGGACAGTCAATAATGAGGGCCTGCTGCATTGCCAGAGCGTCAGTACTGAGGGAGTGCTGCACTGTCAGAGGGTCAGTACTGAGGGAGTGCTGCACTTTCGGAGGGTCTTACAGAGGGAGCGCTGCACTGTTGGACAGTCAATACTGAGGGCCTGCTGCATTGCCAGAGCGTCTGTACTGAGGGAGTGTTGTAATGTTAGAGAGTCAGGACTGAGGGAGAGCCACACTGTCAGAGTGTCAGTACTGAGGGAGTACCACACTGTCAGAGGGTCAGTACTGATTGAGTGCCACACTGTCAGAGGGTCAGTATTGAGGGAGTGCCACACTGTCAGAGGGTCAGTATTGAGGGAGTGCCACACTGTCAGAGGGGTCATTACTGAGGGAGTGCTGGACTGTCAGCGGGTCAGTACTGAGTGAGCGCCACACTGTCAGATGGGCTGAATGGCCTAGTTTCTTCTCCCATGTCTTGTGGTCTAAGAGGAATGTCTGAAATTGTTCAGTACATTTCTGCCTCTGTGTCCTTCATACCCTGCTCAGCAATGTTTGCCACGTCTAGATTCCAGAGACTGTGTTCAAACTGACAATCTTCATTTGGTTATTGAACCTGAAGAGGTACCACCCTCTTTTCCCAGGGATCGAGTTTTTGTTTTATTCCTCAGCTTCCGTCTGCTCATCCCAAATGAATCCCACTGCGCCTCACTCAGCACAGTCGTGTGTTCCTTATTTCTGAGCTTCCCAATGCTAATCCATATCCAGACTGACATCCCACACTCCTCCAAATCGTATCGCAGGCTAATTGCCTGGGAGAGAGGAATGCTAAGAGAGGAATTAGAATTCTGAATGTACCTTACAGTGACGCTAAGGGTGAATTGTTAATGAGAGAAACACAGTGAGAATTTGTGCATGGACCCAGAGGCTACAGTGAATGGATGCATTTTGTCAATGCTCATTGGGACAGGGTTGTTATGAAATCGTGAAGATGCTTTGTGATACAATTAAATGAATGAGCATATATAGAGAGAGAGATGGTTCTGAGTGGTCTGACCTTCTTACAACCCACTAAATCTCCAAAGACGGTGGAAATGTATCTCAGTTTACCGAATGAGGTGATGGAGGAAATAGCAGGTACACTTGCAAACATTTTCAAATCCCCTCTGGCCACAGGAGTGGTGTCGTCGGACAGACCATGTGGTTCTGTTATTCAAGAAGGAGCATGAGATATACCAGGCAGCTACAGGCCAGTCAGGCTCATATCGTGGGTGGGACGTCTGTTGGAACCAATTTTGGGAGACAGAATTAATCAGCATTTAAAGAGAATGGAGTTCATGAAGAACAGTCAGAATGGTTCTGTTAAGGGGACCTCGGGTCTGACCAATGGGATTGCATTTTTAAGGAGGTGACCAGGTGTGTAAATAAGTGCAATGCTTTCCTGTCGCCTGCTTGGTGGTCAGTAAGGCTTTTATCAGGACCCATACTGGAAACTGATAGTGAACATAAAAAACTCAAGCTCCAAGGAATTTGGCGCAGAATGCTGAGTGGCAGGAAGCAGACAGTGATGGCTCAATTAGAAATCTCTGTCCGTTCATGTCTCACTGTTGGGGTCTTGCTGATGTGGCTGATCGAAAAGATTTAGATTTGAATGGTGGAGGGTGAATCAGTGGGTTCATGAATGATATGAAGATTGGTGGGGTGATTATTACTGAGGATGATAGCCTTAGATTACAGAAGGATGGAGATGGCCTTGTCAGATGGACCGATCAGTGGCAACGGGTGAGGTACCTGAAGACTGGAGGGTGATTAATGATGTGCCATTATTGAAGTAATGCTACAAGCAACAGCGAGTGAACTATGGAGCTCTGAGCCTGATGGCAGTGGTGGGTATGCTGTTGGAGAGCATTCTGAGAGACAATTTATATGCATTTGGAAAAGCAAGAATTGATTAGGGATGATCAACTTGGCTTTGTTTGTGGAAATGCTGTGTCCAACTTGATAGAGCTTTTGAAGGGATGACCAAGGAGACAGATGAGAAGTTTTCACATGGGAGACTGCTTAGTAAAAGGTTAGATGAGATGGCATTCAAGGAGAGAGGACAGCACGGTGCCTGAGCGGTTTCATTCTAACTCCCGGTGACTGTCTGTGTGGAGTTTACACATTCTCTCTGTATCTGTGTGGGTTCTCTCTGGGTGATCCAGTTTCCTCCCACTGCCCAAAGTTGCCATGGGAAATGCAGCATTACCGTGATAGAGTAGGGAATGTGAATCTGGGTGCGATGCTGTTCAGACAGTCAGTGTGGAGCCAATGGACAGAATGGCTTGCTTCTACACTGTAGGAATTCTAAACTTAATCCAGAGAGACAAGTAATGTTCTGGGGACCTGGGCTCCAATCTTGGACAGGGGTGGATGTGGTTCCTTTCAGTCTGAAGGGGTTTGAACGCATTCTGAGGGGGGAGCTGGGTTGCGATCTGAAGTGTTGAGGATGTGAATGTTTTGTGGAGCTACTGTCTAAGGGGCTTTGGGGGTTAAACACAACAAAGTGATGCTTTCTTCGGTATTCAGGGAGAACTATCTGAGGTATTGAGGAAGCACTTTCTGAGGTTGTGAGGAAGCACGTTCTGAGGTATTCAGTGAGCACTATCTGAAGTAATGTGGGAGAAATATCTGAGGTATTGAGGGAGCACTTTCTGAGGTATTAAGGGAGTACTATGTGAGGTACTGAGGGAGAGCTATCTGAGGTACTGAGGGAGAACTATCTGAGGTATTGCGGGAACACTCTCTGAGGTATTAAGGGAGTACTAGCTGAGGTACTGAGGGAGCACTTTCTGAGGTATTGAGGGAGCACTTTCTGATCATTTGAGGGAGTACTGTCTGGGTTGTTAAGGGAGTACTATCTGAGGTACTGTGGACGCACTTGCTTAGATATCGAGGGAGCACTTTCTGAGGTACTGAGGGAACACTTTCTTCGATATTGAGGGAACACATTCTGAGGTACTGAGGGAGACCTATCTGAGGTACTGAGGGAGCAATTTCAGAGATATTGAAGGAGAACTGTCTGAGGTACTGAGGGAGAACTATCTGAGGTACTGAGGGAGCACTATCTAAAGTATTGAGGGAGCAGTATCTGAGCTATTGAGGGAGAACTATCAGAGGTATTGAGCGAGCACTTTCTGAGGTATTGAGTAAGCACTTTCTGTAGTATTGAGGGAGTACTATCTGAGGAACTGAGGGAGAACTACCTGAGATACTGAGGCAGCATTATCTGAGGTATTGAGGCAGCACTTTCTGAAGTATTGAGGGAGCACTATCTGAGGTATTGAGGAGCACTACCTGAGGTACTGAGGGAGCTCTATCTGAGGTATTGAGGGAGAAATATCTGAGGTATTGAGGGACAAATATTTGAGGTATTGAGGGAGAATTTTCTGAGGTATTGAGGGAGAACTATCTGAGGTACTGAGGGAGCACTTTCTGAGGTATTGAGGGAGTACTATCTGAGATATTGAGGGAGAACTATCTAAGGTATTGAGGGAGCACTGTCTGAGGAATTGAGGGAGAACTATCTGAGGTAATGAGGGAGAACTATCTGAGGAACTGAGGGAGCACTTTCTGAGGTATTGAGGGATTACTATCTGAGGTACTGAGGGAGAATTATCTGAGGTACTGAGGGAGAACTATCTGAGGTACTGAGGGAGCACTATCTGAAGTACTGAGGGAGCACTATCTGATCTATTGAGGGAGAACTATCTGAGATATTGAGGGAAAACTATCTGAGATATTGAGGGAGCAATTTCTGTGGGATTGAGGGAGAACTATCTGAGGTATTGAGGGAGCACTTTCTGAGGTATTGAGGAAGCACATTCTGAGGAATTGATGAAGCTCTTTCTGAGGTATTGAGGGAGCACTATCTGAGGTACTGAAGGAGAAGTATCTGAGGTATTCAGGGAGTACTATCTGAGGTACAGTGGTAGAACTATCTGAGGTACTGAGGGAGCACTTTCTGAGGTATTGAGGGAGCACTTTCTGATGTATTGAGGTAGCAGCTTGTGAGGTTTTGAGGGAGCACTGACTGAGGTACTGAGGGAGAACTATCTGAGGTATTCAGGGAGGACTTTCTGAGGTATTGAGGGAGCATTATCTGAGGTACTGAGGGAGCACTTTCTGAGATATTGAGTGTGCATTTTCTGAGGTACTGAGGAAGAACTATCTGAGGTATTGAGGGAGCGCTTTCAAAGGTATTTAGGGAGCACTATCTGAGGTACTAGGAAGAAATATCTGAGGTACTGAGGGAGAAGTATCTGAGGTATTGAGGGAGAAATATCTGAGGTATACAGGGAGAACTATCTGAGGTATTGTGGGAGCACTATCTGAGGTATTGAGGGAGAACTATCTGAGGTATTGAGGGAGCGCTTTCAAAGGTATTTAGGGAGCACTATCTGAGGTACTGAGGAAGAACTATCTGAGGTACTGAGGGAGAACTAACTGAGGTATTAAGGGAGCTCTTTCGGAGGTATTGAGGGAAAACTATCTGAAGTATTGAGGGAGAACTATCTGAGGTATTGAGGGAGCACTATCTAAGGTATTGACGGAGCACTTTCTGAGGTATTGAGGGAGAACTCTCTGAGGTACTGAGGGAGAACTATCTGAGGTATTGAGGGAGCACTTTCAGAGGTATTTAGGGAGCACTATCTGAGGTACTGAGGGAGCAATGTCTGAGGTTTTAAGGGAGCACTATCTGAGATATTGAGGGAGAATTATTTGATATATTGAGGGAGCACTATCTGAGGTATTGAGGGAGAACTATCTGAGGTACTGAGGGAGAACTAGCTGAGGTACTGAGGGAGAACTATCTGAGGTATTGAGGGAGCATTATCTGAGGTACTGTGGGAGAACTACCTGAGGAATTGATGGAGCACTTTCAGAGGTATTGAGGGAGCACTATCTGAGGTACTGAGGGAGCAATGTCTGAGGTTTTAAGGGAGCACTATCTGAGATATTGAGGGAGAATTATTTGATATATTGAGGGAGCACTATCTGAGGTATTGAGGGAGAACTATCTGAGGTACTGAGGGAGAACTAGCTGAGGTACTGAGGGAGAACTATCTGAGGTATTGAGGGAGCATTATCTGAGGTACTGTGGGAGAACTACCTGAGGTATTGATGGAGCACTTTCAGAGGTATTGAGGGGAGAAATATCTGAGGTATTGAGGGAGAACTATCTGAGGTATTGAGGGAGCATTATCTGAGGTACTGTGGGAGAACTACCTAAGGAATTGATGGAGCACTTTCAGAGGTATTGAGGGAGCACTATCTGAAGTACTGAGGGAGCACTATCTGATCTATTGCGGGAGAACTATCTGAGATATTGAGGGAAAACTATCTGAGATATTGAGGGAGCACTTTCTGGGGGATTGAGGGAGAACTATCTGAGGTATTGAGGGAGCACTTTCTGAGGTATTGAGGAAGCACTTTCTGAGGAATTGATGAAGCTCTTTCTGAGGTATTGAGGGAGCACTATCTGAGGTACTGAAGGAGAAGTATCTGAGGTATTCAGGGAGTACTATCTGAGGTACAGTGGTAGAACTATCTGAGGTACTGAGGGAGCACTTTCTGATGTATTGAGGGAGCACTTTGTGAGGTTTTGAGGGAGCACTGATTGAGGTACTGAGGGAGAACTATCTGAGGTCTTCAGGGAGCACTTTTTGAGGTATTGAGGGAGCACCATCTGAGGTACTGAAGGAGAACTATCTGAGGTACTGAGGGAGCACTTTCTGAGATATTGAGGGTGCATTTTCTGAGGCACTGAGGAAGAACTATCTGAGGTATTGAGGGAGCGCTTTCAAAGATATTTAGGGAGCACTATCTGAGGTACTGAGGAAGAACTATCTGAGGTACTGAGGGAGAACTATCTGCGGTATTGAGGGAGAACAATCTGAGGTATTGAGGGAGCACTATCTGAGGTATTGAGGGAGCAATTTCTGAGGTATTGAGGGAGAACTATCTGAGGTACTGAGGGAGCACTATCTGAGGTTTTGAGGGAGCAGTATCTGAGGTATTGAGGGAGAAGTATCTGAGGTATTCAGGGAATACTATCTGAGGTACAGTGGTAGAACTATCTGAGGTACTGAGGGAGCACTTTCTGATGTATTGAGGGAGCACTTTGTGAGGTTTTGAGGGAGCACTGATTGAGGTACTGAGGGAGAACTATCTGAGGTCTTCAGGGAGCACTTTTTGAGGTATTGAGGGAGCACCATCTGAGGTACTGAAGGAGAACTATCTGAGGTACTGAGGGAGCACTTTCTGAGATATTGAGGGTGCATTTTCTGAGGCACTGAGGAAGAACTATCTGAGGTATTGAGGGAGCGCTTTCAAAGATATTTAGGGAGCACTATCTGAGGTACTGAGGAAGAACTATCTGAGGTACTGAGGGAGAACTATCTGCGGTATTGAGGGAGAACAATCTGAGGTATTGAGGGAGCACTATCTGAGGTATTGAGGGAGCAATTTCTGAGGTATTGAGGGAGAACTATCTGAGGTACTGAGGGAGCACTATCTGAGGTTTTCAGGGAGCAGTATCTGAGGTATTGAGGGAGAAGTATCTGAGGTATTCAGGGAATACTATCTGAGGTACAGTGGTAGAACTATCTGAGGTACTGAGGGAGCACTTTCTGAGTTATTGAGGGAGCACTTTCTGATGTATTGAGGGAGCACTTTGTGAGGTTTTGAGGGAGCAATGACTGAGGTACTGAGGGAGAACTATCTGAGGTATTCACGGAGCACTTTCTGAGGTATTGAGGGAGCACTATCTGAGATATTGAGGGAGAAATATCTGAGGTACTGAGGGAGAACTATCTGAAGTACTGAGGGAGCACTTTCTGAGATATTGAGTGTGCATTTTCTGAGGTACTGAGGAAGAACTATCTGAGGTATTGAGGGAGCGCTTTCAAAGGTATTTAGGGAGCACTATCTGAGGTACTGAGGAAGAACTATCTGAGGTACTGAGGGAGAACTACCTGAGGTATTGAGGGAGAAATATCTGAGGTATTGAGGGAGAACTATCTGAGGTATTGAGGGAACACTATCTGAGGTATTGAGGGAGCGCTTTCAAAGGTATTTAGGGAGCACTATCTGAGGTACTGAGCAAGAAATATCTGAGGTTCTGAGGGAGAATTATTTGAGGTATTAAGGGAGCTCTTTCGGAGGTATTGAGGGAGCACTTTCTGAGGGATTGAGGGAGAACTATCTGAAGTATTGAGGGAGCACTTTCTGAGGTATTGAGGAAGCACTTTCTGAGGAATTGATGAAGCTCTTTCTGAGGTATTCAGGGATCACTATCAGAGGTACTGAGGGTGAAGTATCTGAGGTATTCAGGGAGTACTATCTGAGGTACAGTGGTAGAACTATCTGAGGTACTGAGGGAGCACTTTCTGAGGTATTGAGGGAGCACTTTCTGATGTATTGAGGGAGCACTTTGTGAGGTTTTGAGCGAGCACTGACTGAGGTACTGAGGGAGAACTATCTGAGGTATTCAGGGAGCACTTTTTGAGGTATTGAGGGTGCACTATCTGAGATATTGAGGGAGAACTATCTGAGGTACTGAGGGAGAACTATCTGAGGTACTGAGGGAGCACTTTCTGAGATATTGAGGGTGCATTTTCTGAGGTACTGAGGAAGGACTATCTGAGGTATTGAGGGAGCGCTTTCAAAGGTATTTAGGGAGCACTATCTGAGGTACTGAGGAAGAACTATCTGAGGTACTGAGGGAGAAATATCTGAGGTATTGAGGGAGCACTGTCTGAAGTATTGAGGGAGAACTATCTGAGGTATTGAGGGAGAACTATCTGAGGTATTGAGGGAGCGCTTTCAAAGGTATTTAGGGAGCACTATCTGAGGTACTGAGGAAGAACTATCTGAGGAACTGAGGGAGAACTATCTGAGGTATTGAGGGAGCACATTCTGTGGTATTGAGGGAGAACAATCTGAGGTATTGAGGGAGCACTATCTGAGGTATTGAGGGAGCACTATCTGAGGTATTGAGTGAGAACTACCTGAGGTACTGAGGAAGAAATATCTGAGGTATTGAGGGAGCACTGTCTGAAGTATTGAGGGAGAACTATCTGAGGTATTGAGGGAGAACTATCTGAGGTATTGAGGGAGCGCTTTCATAGGTATTTAGGGAGCACTATCTGAGGTACTGAGGAAGAACTATCTGAGGAACTGCGGGAGAACTATCTGAGGTATTGAGGGAGCACATTCTGTGGTATTGAGGGAAAACAATCTGAGGTATTGAGGGAGCACTATCTGAGGTATTGAGGGAGCACTTTCTGAGGTTTTGAGGGAGTAATATCTGAGGTACTGAGGGAGCACTATCTGAGGTTTTGAGGGAGTAATATCTGAGGTATTGGGGGAGCAGTTTCTGAGGTATTGAGGGAGAACTATCTGAGGTACTGAGGGAGCAAAGTCTGAGGTATTAAGGGAGCACTATCTGAGATATTGAGGGAGAATTATTTGATGTATTGAGGGAGCACTATCTGAGGTATTGAGTGAGAACTATCTGAGGTACTGAGGGAGCACTATCTGAGGTTTTGAGGGAGTAATATCTGAGGTATTGAGGGAGCAGTTTCTGAGGTATTGAGGGAGAACTATCTGTGGTACTGAGCGAGAGCTATCTGAGGTAATGAGGGAGAAAGATCTGAGGTACTGATGGAGAAGTTTTTGAGGTATTGTGATAGAACTATGTGATGTTCTGAGGGAGAACTATCTGAGGTATTGAGGGAGAACTATCTGAGGTACTGAGGGAGCTCTATCTGAGGTATTGAGGCAGAAGTATTTGAGGTATTGAGGGAGCACTATCTGAGGTACTGAGGGAGCACTATCTGAGGTATTGAGGGAGCACTTTCTGAGGTATTGAGGCAGAACTATCTGAGATATTGAGGGAGAACTGTCTGGGGTATTCAGGAAGAACTATCTGAGGTTCTGAGGGAGCACTATCTGGTGGTACAGAGTGCAGAGGATAGAAAGGAACAGATGCAATTCCCTGATCATTTCCTCAGGGTATCCGAGGCACTCTGGTGTTGTAATTTTAAATGGAAGTCACTCCCCATTTAAGAAGATTCAGATCATTTTCAACAATCAGTGAAAAATAGCAGCAACGTGTGTCTGAAACATGGTTTTGCGGAAAAACTTCATCAATCTATTGTCACTTCTTGCTTGCAGACGCTTTAGAAAAGCAGGCACCCAAACAGACTAATGCTGTCGATGCAGGAGGTGGTGCACAGGAAGATCCAACAAGTCTCTGCAGCTGTTTTCTGTCTATCTGGAGCAGTCATCATGTGAGATCAGGGTTCAGTCCTTCGAAAAATCATTTCTCCAGCAATACCTCAACCATACCTTTCCAGGTGTGTGTGTGTGTGTGTGTGTGTGTGTGTGTGTGTGTGTGTGTGTGTGTGTGTGTGTGTCAGACAGAGAGAGAGATAGAGAGAGCCAGAGAGAGAGAGACTGCCTGTGTTTATGTGTGTGAAAGAGTGGATGCATGTGTATCTCTGTGTGTGTGTATATGTGTGCGTGAGAAAGAAAGTGCATGTTCATGTGAGAGTATTTGGCTGTGTGTCTGTTTGAGGGTGTGTGTGTCTCTGTGTGCATGTGTGTGAGTGAGGGTGTGTGTGAGAGAGTGTATATGTGTGTGAGAGAGAGTGTGTCTTTGTGTATGCGTGTGTGAGAGTGTGTCTGTGTGTGAGAGAGAATGTGTCTATGTGTGTGTTTGTGTGTCTATGTGTGTATGTGTCTTTGTGTCTGTGTGTGTGTATGACAGTGTGTCTTATGTGAGAAATAGTGTGTATGCGTTTGTGAGAGAGTGTGCGTCTGTGTGCATGTGTGCTTGAGAGTGAGTGTTTCTGTGTGTGAGATAGTGTGTGTGTCAGTGTGTGGGAGAGAGAGTGTGGGAGTCCGTGTGTGTGTGAGAGAGAGAGTGTGTCTATGTGTGTTTGAAGGAAGGTGTGTCTGCGTGTGCATGCGTGTGAGAGAGAGTAACTGTGTGTGTTATGTGTGTGTGAGAGAGAGTGTGTCTTTGTGTGTTTGAGGGATCGTGTGTCTGTGCGCCTGTCTGTGTGTATGTGTGTGAGAGAGAATGTCAGTGTGTGTGAGAGACATAGAGTGTGTGCGTATGAGATAGAGTGTGATTGTGTGAGAGACAGAGAGTGTGTATGTGTGTGAGAGAGTGTCTGTGTGCGTGAGAGTGAGTGGGTGTGTGACAGAGTAAGTGTGTGTGTGTGAGAATGTGTATGTAAATGAGAGAGAGTGTGTGTATGTGTGTGTGTGAGAGAGTGTGTCTGTGTGTGTTTGAGGGATCGTGTGTCTGTGTGCCTGTCTGTGTGTATGTGTGTGAGAGAGAATGTCTGTATGTGTGAGAGACAGAGAGTGTGTGTGTGAGAGAGAGTGTGAGTGTGTGAGAGACAGAGAGTGCGGATGTGTGTGAGAGAGAATGTCTGTGTGTATGAGAGAGACAGAGATTGTGTGTGTGAGAGTGTCTGTGTGCATGAGAGTGAGTGGGTGTGTGAGAGAGTGTGTGTGTAAATGAGAGAGAGTGTCTGTGTGTGGGAGAGATAGTGTGTCTGTATGAGTGTGTCTGCGTGTATGTGTGAGAGAGTGTGCCCGTGAGTGTATTTGAGGGAGCGTATGTCTGTGCGTGTATGTGTGTGAGAGATATAGTGTGTGCTTGTGTGTGTATGTGTGTGAGAGAGTTGTGCCTGTGTGTATGTGTGTGTGAGTTTGTGTCTGTGTTTGTGTTTGAGGGAGCGTGTGTCTGTGTGTGTGTGTGTGTTTGTGTTTGTGTGTGTAAACTAGCCAATCTTATTGGGTGCTCATGAATATAAAATCCAGCTGCTGCTTCAGGTGAATTGGTCCTCGTGTCTCCAAAGACACAAAGGTTGCAAGAGTGAATTCACTGGGAGAAAGAGAGTGGTGTTCATTCAAGTGGGGATTCATCCAGTAAACCTCCCCACACACTAACATTCCTCTGGCAATGCAGTGACTAGACCTGCACACAGTGCTCCAGGTACTATGTAATGTCACCATTGTCATACCAGAACATGGGACAGCTCCTCATTAGAGAGTGGGGTCTGGTGCTGTTTTAATCAGAGGGTCACTATGCCCCAGCTGAGGGGAGAGTGTGGGAAGGAGAGTCCTTCAGGGTAACCCCAGCTGGTGTGGAAATTGAACACACGCTATTGGTTTTACTCTGCATTATAAACCAACTGTCCAGCCAACTGAGCTAACTGAATTCCCTCCAGGGGCATGCCCTGTATAACCCAATCATAGCAGCCTGCACCTCAATAAGAGCCAGGAGCAAGGCCATTCGGCCCCCACTTTAACCCAGAAGGGAGAGCACGGGAAGCTGATGAAGGAAACATGCCCCTCCCATGTGGCCTTCTGAAATGGAGCTGGAGGACAGAGCAGACCTGGCCTGCTGTTTGCTTCCCCGAGACTGGCCTGCTCCACCTTACAGTGAGAGACTGAGGGGAATCTCGAGGAGATTTCACTTCTCACTGAGAGGTTGCAACTCCAATCCAAATCAGGCTGGTTCCCTCCGAGACTCACGGAAGAGTGCAGCACTCTTCAGATCAGGCCCTTGTGGAGTCATAATCTCCAGTGTGGAGGCCAAGAGCTGGGAGATAGCATTAAGAACATAAGACCAACCGAAATAGGAACAAGGGACTATTTTTCCCCTCGAGCCTGCTCTACTATTCATTAGGATCGTGAATGATTTAGTATTTGATTTGGGAGCTGAAACCCGGACAGTACAGAGACAGAGAATCAAATTATTCTGCGATAAGGAATCATCAGACAGGAGCTGGAACCAGAGAGAGTGAACACACACACACACACACACACACATTGTGGGATTCAGGCTGTCTGTGGGAATTTTACCACAAGGGGCGAGCTCGACACTGAGGAGAGACAAAGGCGCAAAATGCTAGAGAGAGGGCAGCTGTACAGTCTGATCCTCCCGATCTCACTGCTTCCCACTCCCATGAGAGCTCTCATGTATATTTCTGTGTTCCCAGCTGTCTCTCCCACATCTTTCCTTCAATCCCTATCTCACAACATCATTCATATCTCTGTCCTGTTGACATTTCCCTGCAGATTCCCTTCCTACTACACTCTGCCCCTTTGACATCCCATCATGTTTTTCAGGAATGCTTAATCATTCAATCTTCCACAAAACCAACAACTTGCTCATCTCTCTCTGCACCTTTCTCTCAGCTCTGTGGGATCTTGCCTTTCTTGTCTGTAAATCATTCTCGCTGCATCGCAGCAGCAACCGCCCTCCCACTCCACTCTCTCAGCTCTATGCTGCCTCAGCAACTCCCCCCCTCTCTCTCTCTCTGTCCTATGTCTGCAGGGTGTGGTATTACTGCTCACCATAATCTCTGATTGGGCCGTGGATGATCTGGTTAATCGTGATGGCGTGACCCTCCAGTCTGGTCACTAAGTGATGGTTAGCCTGATTCTCCACGAGTTGTCCCATGGTCTCCTCTGGGTTTTCTGTATTAAGTCTTTCTCAGGCTCATTAGAGAGTTGTTGGGTCAGGATCCTGAGTTTATTCTCCAAATTAGCCAAGTCAGCGTACTGACAGGTAACACTCCTGCCCTGGGGGTGGACTCGTATACTGTGGCTAAATCATTAAGGAGTTCCCTTTTCTTTGTCTGTTAATTACTTTTCTGGGTCTGTGTTTTCCCTCAAATTTCCCTATCCCTTGTCCCATTATCCTGTTGGTCAGTTGGGAACATGATTATTTTAATCGGGAAGGACACCACTCTGATTACTGTATCCCTGATACGTTCATTATGATTAGTGTCAGTTTGTAATAAATGTTCGTGAACATGGAATTCCCTCTGAGTTTAGTGACTAGTCCATTGTGAGAGCCTGGTATGTGTGGGACAAGCTGGGAGAGGAGCCTTCCCTCCTGGTCACAGCCCGTTTTTAATTTTGTTTCTGAGGAATTCTCCCTGGTGGGCTTCCTGGGATATCGCTGTCCGAAAATGACCCCTAGTCCAGGCAGGGTGCTTGGTATCCTACTACCATGCACCCGTTCTCGGGGAAACCCTACCAATCGCTTCTGATCCCTGAGCTCCTGTAACACAATGTGGAAATCCCTAAAGTCTATTTTGTATTCAGCAATTAATTAGCAGAGAGCCCAAGCCTCATTACGGGCACGATTGATGGGTCGAATCCCAGGTGTCCCTCCTCCTTTCTGAGACATGGGAGATGGGAGACAAAGGGTCGGGCCCAGTTTCTCATCGCTAAGACAGCTGCAGATCATATCCCCAAAAATCCAGACAAATTGGACCTAGAGTCTCCGGGTGAAGCTGACGGGGGGAGGGGAGGGGCATTCCCCTGGTTATTGTTCTGCAGTTATGTAGCGCCTTTGCAGGATATGCCTTATCCTGCCCTCAAGCAGTGAAGATCGCTGCCTTCATCTCATCATGGATGCCCCTCCCTAGCTGTTGGCCCTCATGGAGGGCTGAATGGCCTGCTGGACTAAGGCACATGGCAATTCATTTGGTTTGCTCGTCAGCGTCCACTCCGTGTATGACAGACTGTCAGTCAGAATCTGTGCCAGAGACGGGATTTTTTTGGTGCTGCCCACCAGCTGGGTGCCTGGAATGGATGTTGTGTAAGGAGTGAGACCATAAGCTTCTTTACACTGGGTAACCACATGATTCATGGAATCTGAGTTCGGTTGTGGCTCAGGGCTGGGGGCAAAAGGTGCAGTTACCTGGGAGACAGGCAGTGGGAGTCCCCATCTGTGAGCGGGTGTGGATGTGTCAGTGTGGGGCCTGTCATTACCTCCCTGGGGAGGTAGAACCCCAAAGGCACACATTATCCCATTCTGGGAGGAGTCCACTTCCTTAGGGATTGTATTTGCTCCTGGAACCTCCTACTAGGGCCTAATGTGTGTTGCTCCATGTTGCAGGTGTAGAGGACCCATGAAGCTGATTGGAGCTCATACACTGTCCTTCCAGATTGTCAATGTAACCTGAGGCTGCCTCCCCATCCCCAGAGACCCTCCTTTCACTGGTTTGGTCTCTTCCCAATTGTAACTGGAGTAGTCCCATGTGGGTGAGATTTTCCTGCAACCTTCTGTCCTGCTCATTGTGTAGTAGTCCTAGCTCTGTCCCAGCCTGTAGTATTCCCTGGGGTGACTGGACCCCAGCTGCCTTATCCCAGCCGGGGGTCCTCCAGGCTATCAGCAGTGGAGTGAGCTTTCCAGCTTCCCTCCCCAGTTCTCTATGGACATCTCACCACAGCTCCTGTGCCAGGAATCCTTCACTGCACGGCCAGGCTGGCTTCCTGCCAAATTCTGCAGGACTGTTTGACATTTGTACCGGCTCGGGTTCCAATTGCTTTGGCTGTTTCTGTATTATGGGATACCTGGGTCTATTCATGGAGTCGTAGAGTTCTACAGCATGGAGACAGGCTCTTTGGTCCAAACTGGTCCATCCATACGAATCCCGTTTCCCTGCACTTTGCCCATATCCTTCCAATACGTTCCTCTCCATGTATTTGTCCACGTGCATTTTAAATGTTCTTAAAATGTATCCTCCTCGACCACTTGCACTGGTAGTTCATTCCGTATGTGTACCACCCTCTAGGTAAAAGCATTGTCCCTCAGGTTCCCTTTTAACCTTCCCCTTCTGCCTTAAACTGATGCCCTTTCATCCTTGATTCCTCAAGCCTTGGATAAAGACTGAGTGCATTAACCCTATCCATGTCTCCCATGACCTTATACACCTCTATAAGGACACCCCCTCAGTCTCCTACACACGAAAGAAAATGTCCTTGCTTGTC